>NC_069502.1:1063663232-1063773232 GCF_027579735.1 Bombina bombina | reverse complement strand
CACAGTAAGAGTTCATGACCTCAGCAATGCTGATGCTGATTGGTTGCTGTTCATTTCTTCATTTTTTATATTTTTACCTGCAGCTGGGAGCAGCTGAGTATAACTTTTTACACAGAACTTACTCTGCTGAGCTGAGGAAATTGTGAGGTAAAATATCTTCCTTTTTTACATAGAAATGCTCAGGTGATATTTTCCTGTCAGCTTTTTACAGCTATACTGCATCAATTTCAAGTGATTTAGCATATGAGTATTATGTCCCTTTAAACAAATTACTTAGTTGTAATATTTACCATTTAAAGATTGTTTTTGTGAAAAATAATTAGGGAATAAGCACAACCTGGATAAAATAGTTAATAAAAATGTGTATCCACAAAACAGGCTCTAAATTCTGTGTCAGGTAACAATCATTATCTGCTAGAGCTTTCCTAGAAGCAAATAAGCAGCTGTGAACTCAGTTGAAATACAATGCCTGTGTTTCTGATGCTAAACACCGATAAGGGGGGTGAGTCAGACTACTTCAGACACCATGGCTATGTAAGCAATTTTGCTTATTTTTTTAACATTATTTTAAAATACTTGCCTGCAAACTATTTTTACTTAATTAGCCCTTTTAGGATATGCACAGATCTAAACATGTTTTATGGCACTTTAATTGACTTTTTCACCAAAGCGTTGTGTAACTAAAGCTACAGTTAAATTAAAATTAAACTTTCATGTTTCAGATAGAGCAAACATTTTTAATCAACGTTCCTAATTACTTTTACTTTCAAATATTTGTCATTCTCTTGCTATCATTTGTTGAAGAGTAAACCTAGATAGGTGCTAAGAAATATACATATGTTTTAAGCACTCTATGGCAACAATTATAACAATATTTTTTAGTTTGATGCAAACCCTGCTGACAGAGAGTGCTAAATAAAGGTAAGTGCATGTTCCTGACCCTTCTGAGGTTTATACTTCAACAAATGATACAGAGTAAATTGTAAAGTTGTTTACAATGGCGTGCTCTATTGTATTCATTAAAGTTTAATTTTGATTTTACTGTCGCTTTAACTAAAGTATAATATTAATTTGTTTGTGCTCACACACTATTTGCACTGAAAGTAAAAATTTTAAGTGGATGGATTTATCAAGTTGAAAGTAAAAAAGTAACTTCAGAACTTCGGATATTGTGACCACATTAAAGGGACACTCAATCAAAATTAAACTTTTATTATTCAGATAGTGCATGCCATTTTAAACAACTTTTCAATTTACTTCCATTAACAAAATGTGCACATTCTTTTTATATTTAAACTTTTTGAGTCACCAGCTTCTACTGAGCATGTGCAAGAATAAGTGTGTATGTATTTGTGAATGGCTAATGGCTGTCACATGGTACGTGTATGCATTTGTGAATGGCTGATGGCTGTCACATGGTACAGGGGGAGTGGAAATAGACATAACTTTTAAAATTCTCTGAAAAAAAAATCTATTACTCATTTGAAGTTCAGACTAAGGCCTCTATTTAACAAGGTCTGGCGGACCTGATCCGACAGTGCGTATCAGGTCCGCCAGACCTCCCTGAAAACGGAGAGCAATACGCTCTCCATATTCAGCATTGCACCAGCAGCTCACAAGAGCTGCTGGTGCAACGCCGCCCAATGCAGACTCGCGGCAAATGGGCCGCCAGCAGGGGGGTGTCAATCAACCCGATCGTACGCAATTGGGTTGAATTGAGGCAATGTCTGTCCGCCTGCTCAGAGGCGGACAGGTTATGGAACAGCAGTCTTTGTGACCGCTGCTTCATAACTGCTGTTTCTGGTGAGCCTGCAGGCTCGACAGAAACACGGGGCATCAAGCTCCGAAGATAGGCCCCTAAGTGCTATTGCATTGTCTTGTTATCTTGCATTTGTTGATTATGCAAATCTAATGTGTTGACTGGTCCTTTAACTTCTTCTCCCCATAGACTTCAATGGAGCACATTATTTAAAAAAAAACAATGTGATGATTTTTTTTAAAATGTATATCTATACCTACATAGCTATTTAAATATATACAGGTATGTGTATATATATATATATATATATATATATATATATATATACATTTAGATAACAAAATAGCAAGAGTATTGCATTGTGTTTCAAGATAAAATATGTAAATTCCATTGAATTCGTCAGTATTGCTTCAGACTTGATAAAGGAAGGAGCACTTGTCAGCTTATAAATGTATAGTTAGCCCAATAAAAAAGTATCATTGCTCAATGCAATACTCTTGTTATTTTGTTATCTAAATCACTGGACTAACACGGCTATTCCAATCAATGCATATATGTTTAAAAAAAATTCTGTTACAAATATTCAGGGAAATTGGCTGCACTATTCATTTTTTGTTTAGTTTAAAACGAAACACAAATCTAATTTTTGTTAAACATTTACATTAATTGTAAATAAAATGAATGTTAATGTTTCAAAGCTACAGGTACAATACTTACCTTTACGTGCTCTCCAGACCATAGAAAGCAGGTTAAGTATTAAGTGCTTAAAAAAATAAAAAAATAAAAGGAATACTGATAACTTAATCAGTATTGTTTTGTTTTCTTTATTTTCTTTGATGCATTCATTTGGATTGTTGTTTCCAAAAAATTAATTCACATCTCTAACTCATTGTGCAACTCATTAACAACTCTAGACAATTTCCAAGACTTGTTTTTTCCCTCAAAGAAAACCCCTTGATACATTGCTTCCAGTGCAACAAAGAATTCTGGGTACATTTTTCCAGATATAGATGTCTTTATTATTTATATTTCTATCTAGTATCATATTAAAATGTAATTAGTAAACTATATTAAGCACATAGACAATTTCTGCAAACTAACAAGCTAAAAAGTGAGATTAGGAAGAAAAAAATTGTTCTTTTAGGAATTTATGTTATTTTTTTTTGCTGATGATGTTTCAAAATTAATTTTAATGTGGTTAATACATTGTGCAAGCCTTAAAAACTAAAATTATTATTAATGGACAAAATTTGTGCATATTGCACAAATCAGCAATATGTGCTTTGCTAGGTCATTTGTTCTTCAGTTCTATGTATGAAGTAAATGTGATACAGAAATAATGCTTTCTAACTGTCAAACTGATCTGTTATGGCAGGATCAATAATTCTATATTGAAAGACATTTTATTATTTACTCTTGTAGGCTTGTTTTTTTTTTGTGAACTTAATTTCTTCCCTTTCTATTCTCAGGTATTAAAAAAAAGGTCATAATAAGAAAATAGCAAATAAATGATAAATACAATTTTTAAAAAAATCATAAATATTTACAGACATTATATTAAATAAAATCTAAAGATGCAAAAGAAAAAAGAAAATATTACAAAAGAAAAATAATGTGGTTAGTGTATTAGAAATTGACAAGATGTGCCCTATGACCTTTGGTACTTTGACACTATTTCTTTCAAATGGAGAAAGGATTGATATGTATGCATTTTCAAGGCATCTGAAAAATTGTTGAGGCAGTTATGGTTAAGATAATAACAGAAGGGGCCTTAGTAAGCCATTATGTCTTTTTGCTGTGTAGGGAGGTCACAGGCAGAGTTAATTGCAGTGTTGACCAGGTCACACTTTGAGTTTGTAGTATGTGGAATGTTGGGTCGCTGACTTTTAGGATTATTATTTACAGTAGGTGTCACGCCATTGCTAGAGGCACGGCGTCTCCTTCCCTGCTCATTGCCAGGGGCTGTGTCGGGTCCAGATATGTGCGGCGCTGACATCATCACTGCACGGTCCTCTCTCTCAGATGCCGGTCCGGATTCCTCTGGCGTGAATCCTGCATGTAAGTTGCTCAATAACAATCTATCACTGCCCAAGTATAGGTGTTACTTTGTATGCTCCTGGGTGTGATAGTTTGTTACTACTGTATTGCCTTTATGTTTATACTGTATTGCCTTTGTGTCTGGCTACTCTGCCTGTTTAACCCCTAAATTGCTGGATTGATATACTGCTGCTGAACTCTGCCTGCCTGACTACTCTGCTTGTTTAACCCCTAAATTGCTTGATTGATATACTGCTTCTGAACCCTGCCTGTCTGACTACTCTGCCTGTTTAACCCCGATTGTTCTTAATTACCCCTTTGTTGCCAAACCCTGCCTGCCTGACCATTCTCGTCCATTCTAGTGGTTTGTCCTTGGACTGCTTTACTGTTGCCAAATCCCCTCCTCATCTTACTAACTTTCTCTACTCTGGGATATTCCCTATCATTCCGGCTTGACGCCGGGATAACAAGACTACTGGACGAGTTCGGTCTGATAGAGGAGTATCCCACAAGCATTACATTATACTTGGGCCATGGAGCCAGATGAGGTTGCACAAGCTATTTATCTTCAGGGACAGATGTTGGGAACCCAAACCACACAATTTCAGAATATGAATTCCAAGCTAGAGGCTATTACTGCTCAACTATCCTTACTAGTTACAGCGAGGAATACCACTCCTGTTGTTTCACCGCCAGTCCCTATTCCTAGTACTGCAACTTCTTCCTCTGCTTTGGAGGTATACCCCAGATACCTTTGCCTGACAAGTATGAAGGTACTACTGATTGAAGAGGTTTTCTTAACCAATGCAGGCTGCACTTCTGCAATGATCCTCACACCTTTCAGTCTCACCACTCAAGGGTCACTTTTATCATTTCCTTACTAAAAGACAAGGCCCTAGCCTGGGTCTCTCCCCTTTTGGAACAGAACGCTCCACTCCTGAATGATGCTGATAATTTCATTTCTGCATTATCTTCTGTCTTTTGGTCTTCTGGCCGTACCTCCGCTGCTGAATTTTCTCTCCTGGACCTTCACCAGGGCAATAGAACTGTGGCACAATTTACCATTGAGTTTCGCACTTTGGCACTTGAAACCAGGAGGGGTCTGCATGAACGCAACAAAGATGAACTCACTTATAGTGATATTCCTTCTTCTTTGAATGACTTCATAACGCTTTGTATCAGTCTAGACTCTCGCTTTCAGGAGAGACAAGCTGTGATAGAGACAGAACAAGGAGGGTCCTTCCTTTCCGTCCTCCTATTCGTCCGGTTTCGGCAGTATCCTCTACCCCCTCAGCAGCTCCAATTACCTCAGTGGAGGAACTCATGGATCTCTCCTCCTTCAAACCTTCAGAGTCTGAAAGACAAAGAAGAAGGAGATTGAGACTATGGTTTTATTGTGGGTCCAATTCCCACCAACTAAAGGACTGTGACATTCGGCCAGGAAAAGCCAATGCTTAGGGGATAAAACAGGGGTACCTCTAAGTATGATCTCTACAAAATCCACTCACTCCTCTTGGATCCTGGTACTTGTTACCCTTACCTTCCTTCAGAATACTGTCCACACTCAAGCCTTCATTGATTCAGGAGCAGCTGGAAACTTCCTGGATCACCGTTTTATGATTCAAGCTGGTTTGCCTATTTTGCAGAAAAGACACTGTCTCAAGATAACTACTCTGGATGGCACCCCCTTGGTTCAGGGTTGATACATTTTGAGTCAGCACCCATAACCCTAACTGTGGGAGTCCTTCATACCGAACAGCTGCAGTTCGAGGTCATTCATTCCTCAGCACAGCCTGTAATCCTTCTTGGTCTTCCTTGGCTTGGGGTACACAATCCACAGTTCGACTAGGCTGAAGGACTGGCCTCCTGGGGTACCTCCTGTTTCCACTCCTGCCTTGCTAAAGTCACTCCTCTGCTCCGCATCCCCATAGCCAGTATACAGACTCCTCCAAACCTTCCTTCAGTATATGCAGACTTTGCAGATGTATTTGAGATAAAAGTAGCCGATGTGCTGCCACCCCACCATCCTTATGATTGCAAGATTGACCTCTTTCCCGGAACCCCACTTCCTAAAGGGAGGACTTATCCACTCTGAAAAGCTGAAACCAAATCCATGGAGGAGTACATCAAAGAGAACGTAGCTAAAGGTCTCATTTCGTCATTAAGAAGGATGGTGGGCTCAGACACTGCATTGACTACGGGCCTTGAACAACATAACTATCAAGAATGCTATCCCATTCCATTAATCGCCAAACTGTATGACTCACTCCAGGGAGCTAGTTTTTTCACCAAGTTGGACATACGTGGGGAATACAATCTGATTTGTATCTTTCCAGGCCACGAATGGAAGACCGCCTTCAACACAAGATCCAGGCATTACGAATACCTTGTAATGCCCTTTATGCTGTGTAATGCCCCTGCAGTCTTCCAGGCATCTGTCAACAATGTCTTCCGTGACCTCCTTAACCAAACTGTCATCGTCTATCCGGATGACATCCTTGTTCTCTTCCACTTTAGAGGAGCATCACAAACACGTGATACTAGTTCTTCTACATCTCAGAGACAATTCTTTGGTAGCCAAGCTAGAAAAGTGTGACTTTGATCAAGTTCAGATCCAATTCCTTGGTTATGTCATCTCGAAAGAAGGTTTTGCCATGGATCCTGCTAAACTCACCGCAGTTCTAGAATGGCTTCAACCTTCTTCTTTAAAGGAATTACAGAGGTTCTTGGGGTTCTCCAATTATTTATTAATGCAAGTTTATAAAGAACTTTTCACAAACAGTCGCTCCTCTCACTGAACTGACAAAACGGAACAAAGACTGTAAACATTGGCCTCCTGAAGCCATAAATGCCTTCTCTTGTCTGAAAAAGGCTTTCTGTTCTGCTCCTGTGCTCCACCATCCTGATCCTGACCTACAGTTCACTTTAGAGGTTGATGCCTCAGAGATAGGGACTGGAGCAGTTCTAACCCAAAGACGATTAATAGTCAAACCAGGATGTTCTGAGAGTTTACTATCATGAGCCCAGGATAGCACAGGGGTGCGTAGGTTCACAGGTACAAAGAGGCTATCAGAGGCCATGGGGGCTCCAGGAGGTTTACTAGACTGAGCACATTGCAATCTTTGCAGTAGGGTGGTATTTTGTTGAGCAACCATACAGGAGGGAGGTATGATGTGTTTAATAGGAGCTTCAGATGAGTCACTTGAGTGAAGGAACTGATGGGAAAGGGCGTCTGCCTTCTTGCTCTTGGTCCCAGGAAGATAAGAGACCACAAAGTTTACATAGGAAAAGAACAAGGCCCATCTGGTCTGTCGAGGATTGAGTCGATGAGCAGTGTCTAGGTAAGTCAGATTCTTGTGGTCAGTGAGAATCTGAATGGGATTGGCAGTGCCCTCTAACCAATGATGCCATTCAGTCAAGAGTTTTCGATTACCCACATCGTAATTCCTCTCAGCAGGAGTAAAGCTTTTAGAGAAAAAGACTACAGGGTGTGACTTGGAGGACCTTTGACACCCTGTAGCCTTTTCCTTCACTCAAGTGACTCCTCTGAACCTCCTATTTAACACATCATACCTCCCTCCTGTGTGGTTGCTCAACTAAATACCACCCTACTGCAAATATTGCAACATGCCCAGTCTAGTAAACCTCCTGGAGCCCCCGTGGTCTCCAATATCCTCTGAACCTATGCACCCCTGTGCTATCCTGGGCTCATGATAGTAAACTCTCAGAACATCGATGGTTTGACTAGGACTTTTAAGCATCTTTCCCAACACGTATGGTGGCCTACTATGAAGTCTGATGCTCAGGATTATGTGAAAGCCTGCACAACTTGTGCTGCCAACAAAATTTCCTGATCCTTGCCTCCTGGCTTGCTCCAACCATTGTCCATTCCCAAACAACCATGGACACACATAACAATGGACTTCATTGTGGACCTTCTGACCACCATACAGTTATCTGGGTTAGGGTCGATCGCTTTTCCAGACTGACTGATTTTGTACCCCTAACCAAACTGCCTTCTGACCAAGAATTATTCTCTCTTTTTCTCTTGCATGTGGTATGACTTCATGGCATTCCTGTGAATATTGTTTCCAACAGAGGTCCACAGTTCATCTCTTCCTTTTGGAGAGCCTTTTGTAAGTTGATTGGAACCAATGTTTCCCTGTCTTCTGGCTACCATCCTCAGACCAATGGACTGAGAGAGTAAACAAGGATCTTGAAGCCTACCTTAGAGAGTTTGTCAACACTTGCCATACCCACTGGTCTGAGTTGTTACCCCTAGCTGAGCTGGCAAGAAACACTCATTGGCACTATTCTCTTAGATGTTCTCCATTTCAAGCCGCAGCAGGGTATCAACCTTGCGTCTTCCCTCTTTCTGCTCAGTCCACTGGGGTTCCTGCTGCAGACCGACATGTCACTGGACTCACCACTCATTGGCAACGTATTTGCTGATCATCATAGAGCTTCTGTACGTGCCATCCCAGTGGGTGAACGTGTTTGGGCCTCTACTCGACATATTTGTCTACGTCAACCCTGTCACAAATTGGGGCCTAGGTTTATAGGCCCTTACAAGGTCCTGAAAATATTGTCTCCTGTTGCCTACAAAGTGGCCTTACCCAAGACCCTGCGCATACACCCAGTCTTTCACATCTCACTACAATGGTCACAATTACTTTATTGTAGTATTATCATAATTACATCCAGAAACAATAACCATCAGTCTTAATTTATTTTAACCAATTTTAATGCCTGCAAAGCACATGAACCAGGAAAGAATACATATATATATATATATATATATATATTTATTTATTATTTATTTTTTTTGTAACAAAATTGACAAGATCAAAGAATACAAAGAAGTTGCCCTTTTTGAGACATTGCAATTTCATATTAATATGTATTTGTGATTATTATCTGAAACTGTGATCTGTGTGGGTATATTCCCTTTGAGATCAGATGTACTGAGATCAGAAGTATCTTGAAAATATTAACAAACTACCAAAATTCTGAATTAATAATAAACACATTTTACGAATGAATATAATAATTATAATAATATTAATACTAATATTATTTATTATAATATTATTTATTATAATAATAATACTACTAATTATTACAGCAATGGGGTTCCAGAATTTCAGACTTGTGTGAATGAGGCTGAAATAGTATTTAAGTAGCATGCTACTTAACCTCTCCACCACCTAAAATGTGGCACAGTGAAATCATCCAAGTCTAATCTGAATGATTGACAGCCCCTGCTCACTCGTGATAGACTGTATGCTCCACGCTCGTAGCATGGTCATGTGGACAGGTTCATGATAGCAAACTTTGTCTGTCCAACCATAAATAAATGCATCCCATAAAATGATACTAGTAATTATTGTTAGAAACAGACATGTGCACAATAAACAAAAATTGATTTGGACATATAATTTAACATGAAAATAATAATAATAATAATTTCATCCAATATGAAGGAGAGTGTTCAGATTTTTTTTAAGAAAAATCTATGTATTTTCTATTTCCTATGAGAAATTATGTTTTCGGGCCAACAGAGGAGCAGTTAACAGATTAAAGGGATAGTATAGTGAAAATTAAACTTTCATGATTCAGATAGAGCATGCAGTTTTAAGCAACTTTCTAATTTAGTCCTTTTATCAATTTTTCTTCGTTGTCTTGGTATCTTTATTTTAAAAAGCTAAAATGTGAGCTTAAAAGTCGGCCCATTTTTGGTTCAGCACCTGGGTAGTGCTTGCTGATTGGTTTCTAAATGTAGCCATCCAATCAGCAAGCGTTACCCAGGTGCTAAACAAAAAAATGGGCTGGCTCCTAAACTTACTTTCCAGCTTTTTTAAATAAAGATACCAAGAGAATGAAGAAAAATTGATAATAGGAGTAAATTAGAAAGTTGCTTAAAATTGTATGCTCTATCCGAATCATGAAAGTTTATTTTTGACTAGACTATCCCTTTAAACTTGAATAAAGTTAAAGTAGTAGAAAGTAGTAGAAAGTGCTACTGTTGCTGATGTTTATTTATATTTTTATTTAATTATTTTTTAATTGGGAAAAATGACAAGGAAATTGCTAAATTGCTATTGAATTGTGTATATTAGAACTTCTGAAGCCTATAAATGTAAACCTTTTTTTAATCTTTTTTTAATGGCACAAACAACTCAACTACATTTCTGTCTTCCCTGCATTTGATTGTTCATTTTATTAATTAAATAATTGAATGAACATTTTAGGAGTGTTTTATATCCACCACATCAGAGGGTAAGTAGCAGCAAGCCTGCCCTGCAAGGACTCTGTTTAGTACAGTTAGTGCATTTGATCCATGCATAGATTGTTGCACACATGAACATGCTTTGAATATCCCAAGAAACAAAATTGTAAGTAAGACACTTCGGTGTGCTGTGGAAAAGTTTGTCTTATTGAAATATATGAAATTGAAAATACTGGGCATTACTGTCTCAGGCAGCTAATATGTACAACAAAAAGGGATTTGTCTAATTGATAAAGCACTATTTTCTTTCTTAGGTTTTACCAGTTGTTCTTTGAACCTGAAAAACATAATTTATTTATTTTTGGAATGGCAATAACATTATTTGGAATGCCATGTTTCTGTATTGCTAATAAACTTTACAAATGCAACCTTTATGTTTCCTGGACAAAAAAGCCAAGATGCTTATCTCTTACACACAGATTTGAAAATCCAAATCAATTTAATATATAGAGTTGTTTACACATTCTGTCCATTAGCAAGATGACACAGGGTCTTAGTTATAAATGAATATGACAAGTGGCATTGCAAATTGCCTATCTTATCCAGTCTTTATCTAATACCACTCTAAGGCCTAGATTTAGAGTTCGGCGGTAGCCGTCAAAACCAGCGTTAGAGGCTCCTAACGCTGGTTTTGGGCGCCCGCTGGTATTTGGAGTCAGTGATTAAAGGGTCTAACGCTCACTTTTCAGCCGCGACTTTTCCATACCGCAGATCCCCCTACGCCATTTGCGTAGCCTATCTTTTCAATGGGATCTTTCTAACGCTGGTATTTAGAGTCGTTTCTGCAGTGAGCGTTAGAGCTCTAACGACAAGATTCCAGCCGCCTGAAAATAGCAGGAGTTAAGAGCTTTCTGGCTAACGCCGGTTTATAAAGCTCTTAACTACTGTACCCTAAAGTACACTAACACCCATAAACTACCTATGTACCCCTAAACCGAGGTCCCCCCACACCGCCGCCACTCGATTAAAATTTTTAACCCCTAATCTGCCGACCGCCACCTACGTTATACTTATGTACCCCTAATCTGCTGCCCCTAACACCGCCGACCCCTGTATTATATCTATTAACCCCTAACTTGCCCCCCACAACGTCGCCGCAAGCTACTTAAAATAATTAACCCCTAATCTTCCGACCGCAAATCGCCGCCACCTACGTTATCCCTATGTACCCCTAATCTGCTACCCCTAACATCGCCGACCCCTATGTTATATTTATTAACCCCTAATCTGCCCCCCACAACGTCGCCGACACCTACCTACACTTATTAACCCCTAATCTGCCGAGCGGACCTGAGCGCTACTATAATAAAGTTATTAAGCCCTAATCCGCCTCACTAACCCTATCATAAATAGTATTAACCCCTAATCTGCCCTCCCTAACATCGCCGACACCTACCTTCAATTATTAACCCCTAATCTGCCGACCGGAGCTCACCGCTATTCTAATAAATGTATTAACCCCTAAAGCTAAGTCTAACCCTAACACTAACACCCCCCTAAGTTAAATATAATTTTTATCTAACGAAATAAATTAACTCTTATTAAATAAATAATTCCTATTTAAAGCTAAATACTTACCTGTAAAATAAATCCTAATATAGCTACAATATAAATTATAATTATATTATACCTATTTTAGGATTAATATTTATTTTACAGGCAACTTTGTAATTATTTTAACCAGGTACAATAGCTATTAAATAGTTAAGAACTATTTAATAGTTACCTAGTTAAAATAATTACAAATTTACCTGTAAAATAAATCCTAACCTAAGATATAATTAAACCTAACACTACCCTATCAATAAAATAATTAAATAAACTACCTACAATTACCTACAATTAACCTAACACTACACTATCAATAAATTAATTAAACACAATTGCTACAAATAAATAACATTAAATAAACTATCTAAAGTACAAAAAATAAAAAAGAACTAAGTTACAGAAAATAATAAAATATTTACAAACATAAGAAAAATATTACAACAATTTTAAACTAATTACACCTACTCTAAGCCCCCTAATAAAATAACAAAGCCCCCCAAAATAAAAAATTCCCTACCCTATTCTAAAATACAAATATTACAAGCTCTTTTACCTTACCAGCCCTGAACAGGGCCCTTTGCGGGGCATGCCCCAAGAATTTCAGCTCTTTTGCCTGTAAAAAAAAACATACAATACCCCCCCCCAACATTACAACCCACCACCCACATACCCCTAATCTAACCCAAACCCCCCTTAAATTAACCTAACACTACCCCCCTGATGATCTTCCTACCTTGTCTTCACCATGCCAGGTTCACCGATCCGTCCTGGCTCCAAGATCTTCATCCAACCCAAGTGGGGGCTAGACATCCACTGAAGAAGTCCAGAAGAGGGTCCAAAGTCTTCCTCCTATCCGGCAAGAAGAGGACATCCGGACCGGCAAACATCTTCTCCAAGCGGCATCTTCTATCTTCTTCCATCCGATGACGACCGGCTCCATCTTGAAGACCTCCAGCGCGGATCCATCCTCTTCTTCCGACGACTAGACGACGAATGACGGTTCCTTTAAGGGACGTCATCCAAGATGGCGTCCCTCGAATTCCGATTGGCTGATAGGATTCTATCAGCCAATCGGAATTAAGGTAGGAATTTTCTGATTGGCTGATGGAATCAGCCAATCAGAATATAGTTCAATCCGATTGGCTGATCCAATCAGCCAATCAGATTGAGCTCGCATTCTATTGGCTGATCGGAACAGCCAATAGAATGCGAGCTCAATCTGATTGGCTGATTGGATCAGCCAATCGGATTGAACTATATTCTGATTGGCTGATTCCATCAGCCAATCAGAAAATTCCTACCTTAATTCCGATTGGCTGATAGAATCCTATCAGCCAATCGGAATTCGAGGGACGCCATCTTGGATGACGTCCCTTAAAGGAACCGTCATTCGTCGTCTAGTCGTCGGAAGAAGAGGATGGATCCGCGCTGGAGGTCTTCAAGATGGAGCCGGTCGTCATCGGATGGAAGAAGATAGAAGATGCCGCTTGGAGAAGATGTTTGCCGGTCCGGATGTCCTCTTCTTGCCGGATAGGAGGAAGACTTTGGACCCTCTTCTGGACTTCTTCAGTGGATGTCTAGCCCCCACTTGGGTTGGATGAAGATCTTGGAGCCAGGACGGATCGGTGAACCTGGCATGGTGAAGACAAGGTAGGAAGATCATCAGGGGGGTAGTGTTAGGTTAATTTAAGGGGGGTTTGGGTTAGATTAGGGGTATGTGGGTGGTGGGTTGTAATGTTGGGGGGGGGGTATTGTATGTTTTTTTTTACAGGCAAAAGAGCTGAAATTCTTGGGGCATGCCCCGCAAAGGGCCCTGTTCAGGGCTGGTAAGGTAAAAGAGCTTGTAATATTTGTATTTTAGAATAGGGTAGGGAATTTTTTATTTTGGGGGGCTTTGTTATTTTATTAGGGGGCTTAGAGTAGGTGTAATTAGTTTAAAATTGTTGTAATATTTTTCTTATGTTTGTAAATATTTTATTATTTTCTGTAACTTAGTTCTTTTTTATTTTTTGTACTTTAGATAGTTTATTTAATGTTATTTATTTGTAGCAATTGTGTTTAATTAATTTATTGATAGTGTAGTGTTAGGTTAATTGTAGGTAATTGTAGGTAGTTTATTTAATTATTTTATTGATAGGGTAGTGTTAGGTTTAATTATATCTTAGGTTAGGATTTATTTTACAGGTAAATTTGTAATTATTTTAACTAGGTAACTATTAAATAGTTCTTAACTATTTAATAGCTATTGTACCTGGTTAAAATAATTACAAAGTTGCCTGTAAAATAAATATTAATCCTAAAATAGGTATAATATAATTATAATTTATATTGTAGCTATATTAGGATTTATTTTACAGGTAAGTATTTAGCTTTAAATAGGAATTATTTATTTAATAAGAGTTAATTTATTTCGTTAGATAAAAATTATATTTAACTTAGGGGGGTGTTAGTGTTAGGGTTAGACTTAGCTTTAGGGGTTAATACATTTATTAGAATAGCGGTGAGCTCCGGTCGGCAGATTAGGGGTTAATAATTGAAGGTAGGTGTCGGCGATGTTAGGGAGGGCAGATTAGGGGTTAATACTATTTATGATAGGGTTAGTGAGGCGGATTAGGGCTTAATAACTTTATTATAGTAGCGCTCAGGTCCGCTCGGCAGATTAGGGGTTAATAAGTGTAGGCAGGTGTCGGCGACGTTGTGGGGGGCAGATTAGGGGTTAATAAATATAACATAGGGGTCGGCGATGTTAGGGGTAGCAGATTAGGGGTACATAGGGATAACGTAGGTGGCGGCGGTTTACGGAGCGGCAGATTAGGGGTTAAAAGTGTAATGCAGGGGACAGCGATAGCGGGGGCGGCAGATTAGGGGTTAATAAGTGTAAGGTTAGGGGTGTTTAGACTCGGGGTACATGTTAGGGTGTTAGGTGCAGACTTAGGAGGTGTTTCCCCATAGGAAACAATGGGGCTGCGTTAGGAGCTGAACGCTGCTTTTTTGCAGGTGTTAGGTTTTTTTTCAGCTCAAACAGCCCCATTGTTTCCTATGGGAGAATCGTGCACGAGCACGTTTTTGATGCCGGCCGCGTCCGTAAGCAACTCTGGTATCGAGAGTTGCATTTGCGGTAAAAATGCTCTACGCTCCTTTTTTGGAGCCTAACGCAGCATTTGTTTGAACTCTCGATACCAGAGTTAAATTTATGGTGCGGCCAGAAAAAAACCCGCGGAGCGTTAACAGCCCTTTTACCGCCGAACTCTAAATCTAGGCCTAATTATGTTAACATTTGCTTAAAGATAATTTTTGGAGTTGCAGCTAATTGTTACTTTTCTAATGATCATAGTGGTAAAACTAGACTAAAGCCATCCTAAATAGTAAGTCTCTATATTGTGTCCAAGATAAGGCTTGTGACATTTTACTCCTATATTGTATACTTATAGATTTAATAACACAAATAAATATGCTACATAAATAGTAAATTATTTTTTTCTATACATTTTTTTCCAAATATTTAAAAGACAGATAGATAAATCCTTATTATGCCAGCCCGTCATACATATGAATAGTTATAAACAAAGTTAAGAACCATATAAATAAAATATTGATACTGATAAAAAGTCAATTATATTATTGTCACAAAGAAATCTAAAAAATCTGCAAATTTTTCTTGCTTAAAACATTTTATTAACAAATGTATTGACTATTACATTAACTGAATCTGTATTCATCCTTTTTTGTCTGTGTCAGATTTCATATTGGCACAGGTGTAGGGAAAATGCTTTTTGAGATATGATTATGTATGTGTGCTTATAATCTACTGTATTATCTATTTTTCAAGGGAGCAAGTAAAATTGGGAAAATGGTGCTAGAAGAATGAGAAAAGGTTTGTTATGTTAACCCCTTCAGCATTGCTAAAGTGGGTAAAAAAGGCATCATAAGGTTTACTCTGCAATACAGATAAATGGAATATGTTTGTTCTAATACTCAGTCTCCCTTATAGTAGCTCAGCTATTCAGAATGCATATTTTCATGCTTCAACAGGCTTCTTTTCTGCCAGACACAATTCTGATACCTTGAATGTTAAACGTTTTAAGCCAGACACTGCTTAAAAATTATATGCTCCATAATATTAAAATAAAAGAAATACATTTTTTATGTGTTGAAATCAAAGAATCAGCATAAATGTTAAAACATATTACAGAGACAAGTATTTATTATTAATAAAAACACAGCTCAAAATACTCAGAAAATTTTATATTATGACATTTATATAAATCACTCATCTCTTATATATATTGGGGCATATGTATCAAGCCCCATATGGATCTTGACGCCCGTGTTTCTGGCGAGCCTGCAGGCTCGCCAGAAACAGCAGTTATGAAGCAGCGGTCACAAAGACCGCTGCTCCATAACCTGTCCGCCTGCTCTGTGCAGGCGGACAGACATCGCCGGAAATCAACCCGATTGAGTATGATCGGGTTGATTGACAACCTCCTGCTGGCGGCCGATTGGCCGCGAGTCTGCAGGGGGCGGCGTTGCACCAGCAGCTCTTGTGAGTTTCTGGTGCAATGCTGAATATGGCGAGTGTATTGCTCGCCATATTCAGCAAGGTCTGGCGAACCTGATCCGCAGTGTCGGATCAGGTCCGCCAGCCCTTGATAAATAGGGGCCTATGTGTCAAATAACAATAGTTCATGATATGCAAGCTATGGTTTTTATTTTTTATTATTTAAAACCGAACTAAAAACTAAATAGACTGCCCAAACATTAATTGACATCCTTTATTGGGGAGTGATTTATATAATTATCCTAACAGTAAATAAAAAAAAACATGTTACCATTGATAAAATCTATATTACACAGGATTAGGATTATGTTAAATTTAGAATTTAGCTAAAAAAAAATCTCAATAAAATAGAACATGTATACTTCCAAATTTAAAACATAGAACAAACTAAATTCTAGAGAAGTTTTCTATAATCTAATGGGGCATAAAATAGCTGGTATAATAAGCACTATTTACAAGAAAAAAAAAGTATTTTTAAATTATGTTATCTTTGTTAATTTTTTTTTTTCTCAGTAAGACTTAGCTTTTAAATCTCCTTGACTACATAAAAAATTAAATATTCAGGGCTAGATTACAAGTGACATGCTAACTGTTGCTCGCAAGCAATATTCTTTTTTTTTTTTTTGGCCTTTTGCACACAACGGAAATATGTCACGTATTATAAGTTGAAAGTAAACGTGATCGCGAGAGCAAAATAAGATTTTACGATCGTTGGGTTAGCACAATTAAAAACCTTGAATAGAAAGTAATGCATTAGAAAAAAGTTGCACTTAACACAACATAAATACATTAAAAATGACAGTTATCTATTTTGCAATAATATTATCACATATGTATATATAGAAATATATATTTAATAATAAAACAAAAATTTTTCTCTATGTGAAGAACATCAAAATGTGAAATATGAATAACAGCAGTTGGGTTAGCAATAAGTGCTAGGCATTTTTTCTTATGCACTCTCCATTGAAGTTTATGCAGAGAATATGTTAATGCACTCTCAATATCACAAAGTCCTTTGATCAGCACATGTCAGGTTTCACTCA
The DNA here is from genome assembly GCF_027579735.1 of Bombina bombina. Lineage (NCBI taxonomy): Eukaryota > Metazoa > Chordata > Amphibia > Anura > Bombinatoridae > Bombina > Bombina bombina. The sequence continues at coordinate 1,063,755,992 of NC_069502.1, read as the reverse complement.
TGTGCAATCTTTTTTACTTTCAACTTGTAACACAAGCGCAACCTGATGAGTGCAAAATGATTACTTCTAGATAAATTTAAGCTTGAGCGAAAACACTAGTGTGCCACTTGTAATCTAGCCCTCAATGCATAAATGCACTAGACATAATTAAATGGAAAGATGTACCTCTTTAAGACAGCCCATAAAGTTGTTACTGACTGGTGAGCCTGGAAGATCAGCTGTGCTGGGACTACCTCCAACATAGAAAAAGTCATCAGACCCCAGCATGGTGTAGTCTTCTTGAGTGTAGCCTGTTGTGGTCAGAATTCCATCCACTGAAATTGTTACCTACATAACAAAGCACAGGGAAAGGACACGCTATACTCAAACCTAAAGACTGCATTTCTGGCATGTGCCTGATTTGAGACAAAGTTTGGAAATCCATTTTCATGTCTGTTTGAACTTTGGTCTTGGATTCTACAAATCAACTTCCCCTACCAGATCTAAACTACCATATTTCAGCTGTTGTCTGATTAAAGAACTAGTGTCAGTATTGTCCCTACAGCAACTGAACAGTTATTTAGCAGACACAAAAATGGTGTTAGTAAAATGCTTTCTGTTAGTTTAGCTGTTGTACGTATTAGTAAGTTTAGTAGTCTTTCATTGACTAATTAAAACATGCATTTTTAAACATAAATGATGCAAGCTATATTAGGCACCACCACTATTTGCACTTAATCACAATTAAGCAGCAGTTAAACATGCAGGTGTCTAACATGCAAAATGAAAATAAAATAAAGAGTAAAGCAAATTAAATGATGTTGGAAGCACACTCGGATGGTGTTCATGCTTGAAACACAACATATCATAAAACAAAGGAACACAAAAAAGAAACAAGACAGCTTGAAGATGGGTGAATGTAATTTCCATCATATCAGCACAAGCCACTGTGCCATGCATTGTGAGTGATTAGAATCTGGCTTAGCCAAATAGCAGCTTTATTTTTGTTAATCACAGCTTGATGCAAACGGTAGTAACGTTAATGAAGCCCCTACATGTGAGTAAAATGAATAAAAAAAATAAAAAATAAAAAATAAAAAAATAAAGGAATTGATAGGAACAGGAAAAAATAAAATAAGGAAGGTCAACAACAGATGAAAAGAAGGAGTTCAAAGTAAGCAGAAGAGTACCAACCGCAGTTCCTCTTTTGTAATGATGTCTACATTTAAAAGAAAGAAAGAAAACACACGGCAAACCCAAAATAAGAAACAATTAGAATGATATCTACCGAACAATGTAGTTTGTTTACCATAGCGTGTCCAATGCCTGCGTGCTTTGTGGAGAAGGGGGGAGAAAGGAAATTAAAAACTGTGAACATAATAACGATCGTTACTTAAAAAATATGATGGTCACTACCATGTTAGTACATTTTTTGATTCAGGTAACGGTTAGTAGAATGAAACATTCCATGAATGACATGTTAGTTATTAAGCATGTTAGTAACATAGAAAAAGGGCAAAAAAATTTTACAAGAAAAAAGCAGACTAACAGGTAAGCCTCCGGAGAGGCAACTGCAAGAGTCTTTGTCCTGCATTTAGATTTCATAACTTATCAGCTCTGTACTGAACAAAAACAGACACATGGTCACTTTTCCCTGTTGGTCTTTAAGCTGAATCCATCTGATACATTAAAAATGCCTAAGGGATAAAAAGACATGTGGCTCATAACTGACCCCTTCCTGGAAAAAGTCTCTTTTTTTGTTCTTTTTGACAAATTCAAAATTTTTACAACCCCTACTACTGAATTTACAGCTCTCAAGGAATCCTTCTCAACTCCAAAACTTCTTTCGGTCATATTGATGGACTTTAGGGTCACAGATTACTGCAATGAAACAAAGCAAAGAAGATCCTGACACATATAATGAGTTTAATGGATTTCTGTAACTGCCTTGTTAAACATGCACCAATCAAAGTCTACATTTCAATTTCATACTTTAAACTTATTTCAATTTCCTTAAATATTTCTGATCATAGCATGAGCAAGGGCAAATCTAGAAAGTCGGCTATTATTGGCATGCCAGTTAATATTTTGTTTATTCATTTAAGAAGTTTATAAATAATAACAAAAATGCAGTCTTAATGTTTCAGTGATTCAACAGATTGGTGAACAGAGCTGTGTAATATGTTTATTTAAAAGAAGTGTGTCACCACTATAAAAACATACTGAAAAGAGTTAAATAGTCATTAGTCGTTGTTGTTAAAATTACTGAGCTTGAATAATTTTCTTTTCTTTCTTGTCAAAAGATTGACTCAAATATTCAATATATTTTCAGTGCACATAAACCTTGTACTATTGCACTGTTTGGAATGTCAGGTTGAACAAAGTTCATGTTAACTGCTGTATGTGTACCAGAGCAATAAAAGTTACTTGAAACATCAGCTTCAAGCAATATATATATATATATATATATATATATATATATATATATATCAAATTATATTAATTGTTTACTCATAAATATATCCAAGCTTGCAGAATCCATTGTGGCAAAGTCCAATAATTTAACTATTTGTTTTACCTATTCACTATTAAATGAGTTCTTCTATATAAGACACAATATGTATCCAGTTTATTTTGTAATATGTTATGACAAAGGTGGCTACCTCTAAATAAATGTAAGCTTTTTTATTCATATTTATGCAAAAAAGTGAAATTATTGATGATGTACAAAAATAATGCCAAAATATACTCAGATTCTTCATAATTCATGGTTCCATTTCTTGTAGTGAACCCAACCTGTTGTCTTCCTTAGTGAAAAGAAAGGAAAGGTTTGTGTAATTAATGAATTATCAAAACCATTTGGGCTAGTGAGAAATCTTAGCAGGTTTCCTTTGGTGCTTGTATATCGATCCACCTGATGCCAGTTTGATAGCTCAGAAACAAATAGAACTCTACTGATATATGGGAAAAAGGGAAATGCTTAATTTTCTGTAAAGTTTTATGCATTTTCATTATGGATGGAAATATGTTACATAATCATTTGATTCTAAATTTTCTAATAAGATAAACTGCCAGTAGTCTATTATAAGTAAATATTGGTTTGTGCAGATATAGCTTACATATGGAATAAATACAGCTTTAGCATTATTTAATAAAGTGAAAAAAGTGAAAAAAAAAACTAAGATAGTTTAGTAAATGTGTTAGTTATTTTAGTTTAGAAGCATAATAGATAGGTGATAGGTTAATTATATGGTAAATAGAATATACAATATGCAGTATGTGATAGAAACAACTCATTACCAAACATAAAATATATACAGTGATGTTCAATACATAAATTCCAATATAAGAACTTCCATGATTAGAAAGATCATATTCAAATTAAGTAAAGAATATTAAGCAAAATACTTTAGATAATGATCAATATGAAAAGTGTCTATAATGTCATGCTAAAGATATACTGCACAACAAAATTCAACTTGAAATCTATATTATAAACATTTTAAATTGTATGTGCTATAGTTAAAAAGTAATGAGAGGCTTATATAATTTATTATAAACCTTAGAGAAGTCAATTTAATTTTTTACACTTTCTTTTACTATTGAATGTCATTGTAGTTTTTTTGTGTTAATAAACGTTGTCTCTATTTTATTTACTAGTTTAAGAAGTGTAAATTAATTATGTACATTTAACCAATGTCAATATAATTAAATTTATATTACCTAATTATCTAATTTTTTCTATCATCTATCTATCTATCTATCTATCTATCTATTTATTAAATATTTAAGTATATCTAGTTATCAATCTAATTATATTAGCGCTGCAGAATCTGTTGGCGCTCTACAAATAACCAATAATATATATATATGTTAGGAATGTGCATTCAGCAGTTTTGTTAGCTGCCAAATGTGACAGAAGTATATGATATTTAACCCTTTTCAGAGCCAGATTTCTTCTTGTGAAAGTGTGACACACTAAGATCTGTGCACATCCATAATAAAAAATAATAAAAGATCTCTAGTACACACAAAACCAATCCCATATCTGGACCGTAGATAAGAATTCCTTAGCAGGGATCCAATGCTTGGGGGCGATGATTGAAATATAAGAAGAAATGGGAAAATAATTAAAAAAGAGCAACCATATGCCCCAGATTACCCTATCTATCACCAAGACTTCCATAATCAAAATAATAATTAAAAAAAAAAAGTATAAAGAGAGAAGTGTGGTGCAATCAGGGCAGAATTTCAAATAAAAGCCTAGCTTTATTGTACACAATATTATTGTAACATTAATTTGCACATTGTAACTCCAATCCCAGAGTCCTTACTTACACCATAAAATTCTAACCAAATAATTAATTAGTTATCAATAAAGCAATAAAAATAGTTTTTATTTAAAATTCTGTCCAGGCTGCTCTCACTTATCTCTTCATCCCCCTTTTATTTTTCTAATTTTGGTAATGGAAGACTGAGTGCAGGTTAGACTGATCAAGAGCATATGGTAGCTCCTTTTTGTCTCTTTTCCCCTTTTTCATGGGAAACGATTTGTGCCAATCCAAATTATATTATAGTGTGATGAACTTTCAGAAGAGTAAATCTGACTCCAGAAAGAGCCGAATGCCGAATGTTGCAGTTTGTGTTTTTATCAGGAAGATAACACATATATAATGTTATCAATTACCAAATTATAAATAAATAAAAAAACATGTTATTTATTAAGGTATGTGAATGCAAAAAAACAACATTAAAACACAATTTGCTATAATAATAATAATAATAATAATAAAATAATAATAATAATGCAAGTTTTATTCTAATAGTGACTTATTAAAATATAACATGGTTGGTGTATGCTAATCAATACAATTACCTATTGTTATCTAAATCAGCAAATTATTATAAATGCTAAATTAATTCTTTGAAAAAAAATGTTCCAGATATATTGAGGAGGCTAAACCATTTTTCATTTAATGCTATTGTGGCAGCCAACTTAACATTTAACGCTTTAATTATATTCTGCCTTTAATTAGTAAAACATTTTATTTCCACTACTTATGTAAAGAGACACTCCATTCCCATAAAGAGTCTAATACTTGGTAGGCCTTGGACTTTTATTATGTAATGTTCTATTTCAATGATGAATGCTTAGTGTGCCTCTTGAGATTTTTTGTATATTATACAAACCTTGTATCATGTGTGTGTATTTAAGTAATTATATCTTACTGATCCTTATCTATGTTGTCTGCAGAACACTGACCAGAAATACATGTAAAAATATATAAATAGCCACACGAATATAATATGACAAAGGATTAGTTTTAACTGTGCAGATAAGAAGTGTCCTGACACTTCACAAAATGTACTTGATTGTTTTTCTTTTGTTTTTTTTAAACTGCTGTGAATTAAACAAAAAATATATCCTTTTTTTATAGGTAAAAGCTCAAGCCAGCTGTCACTATATGCATAGACCAGAGGTTAATATGTGAGAGATTCTAAAAGACCATTCATGCTTGCTACTCAAATTGTTTTTTTCTATTGTATACAGAACTGTAGCAGTAAGAACTGTGAGTAGTGATGTCACACACTGGGTTCCACTTGGAAAATCAAAGTGGTATCTGTTTGTCATTGTTTTTCACTTACATTTTAGATTAAGTGCAATAAACTAATATTTGTTATACTATACTATTGGATGCGGTTCTGTGCTTTTTTTAGATACACGTTTATAAAAGTAAACTTCAAACGTGCAGTTCACACATAGGGCTCCATGTACTAAGCAGTCAGCGAGCTACCCGCAACAAATCTCGCGTCAAAATTCGCAAACTGATATGTACAAAGCCGTCAATTATGTTAAAACTCGCATCTTTAAAATTGCGAGCGTACTTATCCGCCAAACCTCGCTACCGCTCCATTTTTCACTGTAATTAGACACATTTGACCACCAACTCGCCAAAAACGAATGTACTAAAAAATCTATTTGTCCGCTCGCTACAATTTCCGCTCCCACCTCGTTATTTTTGCCTCGCCACCTTTTAGGTGGCGGGCAAGGTACAAAACAATAGGAAAGTCAATCTAGACGCCAGTCTAGACATATATAAAAGGCAGTAATATCAGCATTGTACAGCATAACTGGCGTCTAATTTGTCTCTCATTTCCATGTACATAAATTGCGCCAAATTTGTCGACTGTAATTAAAGAGTAATCTATATTTTAAATTTGTATTGTATAGTTGTCAATCTTTATAATTATTTTTATATTAATATTTATATATTATCAGATCCAGATGAAGCCATATCCAAATTGTAAATAAATATTACAAAAATAACGCTCTGTTATCACTCTTCAAAAAATTTTGAACAATAATAAAGTTGTTTAGATAAGTTGAACTTTTATAGGAGCAAAATTCTATTCCCGTGACTACTATGATGTTTGTGACACCTTGCATGTCACGTGTTAATAATTGGCCAGACAATTCAACTGAAAGTTAAGTACATCAGCTTAGTCGCGGCGAGCGAGGCGTCAAATTTATCAACAATCCGCAACTGCTCGCGGCGGGCTAGACTTGTCTATTTATTGGGGGAATATTAGTACATAGCGACAGCGGACACCATTTCGCCCGCGGCGAGTAACGGCGAGTTTATCCGCGTCTACAATGACGGATGAATTGACGGCTTAGTACATGGAGCCCATAATAAAAATACTAGGGGCCTCATGTAATAAGAGGCGGGCGGACAGCTTCACAACTTGCAAAGCTGTCCACCCGCCTTCGCTACATACAGGCAATGGACCTGTCCACTGGCCCATATGTATCATTACACATTTATCGCAGTGTGCAATGCCCGCCCCTTCATTCGCGAAACCAGACGTGCGACTGAAGGAGCTGTCAATCACAGAGAGTGACCGAGCTCTCAGTGATTTTCCCTCTTACATTGCGGGCTTCTTACATGGCGGGAAGTAGACTCGCATATGCGAACCTGCCCCACAAGGGCTCCGGAGCAGCTCTCACTGCTTCTTACACGGAGCACTAGAAATTTACAAAAATATATAGGCCTGTAAACATATACAAAGACAAGAAGTTACTGAGAAGTGCATAGCAAGATGCAGAATAGTCTAAATTGTGGAATCAAGGGACAAAAAAAATTAAGTTGCAAGGTTAACGACTTGTAATAAATCTTCATGTACTTTAATAGTGGTTCTGTTTTAACACCAAGATAACAAATGGAATGTGATCCAATTTTTAGTCTATTCTTTAAGGTTACACGACTTCTATAAACATTTTACCTTTAACAAGAAACCTGTATTTTATGACACTAAGACTTCTTCTGGAAAGGGTATTTATCAGTACTGAAAATCAAAAGGGAAGGAGAACAGCACACCTGTTTGTGGGGTGCAGAGTAAGATTTGCCAAATCTTGTCCATCCAAATAGTCATACATCCAAAGCACTCCAGTCACCAGAAGAAATCTTTTGTTTAAAAAACCTTTATTTTTATTAGTTGGGTCCAAAAGTTTACAGGAATAACGTTGCAAGAACGTTGTCCCTGTAAACATTTGGACCCAACTAATGAAAATTAAGGTCTTTTAAACAAAGATTTCTTTTGGTGGCTGGAGTGCTTTGGATGTATGTTTAACAGTACTACCAGCATGCAGGAAAGTGGTGTTTTGATACAGAATATTGGCCACATTGCAGCACATTTTTATGTAACTCTGATTTCTAAATTTTAATATTTTTTTTGTTAGAAGGGGGAAAAGAAATACTGATCTCTCTGACAAATTTACTAATTGATCATTTCAGCCCCTGCAGTTTTACCAGCCTCTCCATCGTTCCCACTTTCTGCTACTATGTATAACGTATTCAATAAAGCATATTCGTTTCTCCATTCATTAATACTTAAGCTGTGTAGAATAATAGTGGAATAGCTAAAGCTAGAAGCTGGTAATGTCAGTGAAGCTAGAGAGGCCACTATACTAAACATGTAGTTCTAAACCAGGGGTGTCCAAACTTTGCTCTCCAGAGGTTTTGGAACTACATTTCCCATGATGCTCAGCTAGATAAAATGCTGGCTGAGCATTATCGGAAATGTAGTTCCAAAACCTCTGGAGAGCAAAGTTTGGGCATCCCTGTTCTAAACTGAAGCTTCATATTTTCAGTTGCAATGGTATAAAGAGTGTCCCTTTACCATAAACTGGAAATAAAAAAAAACTTTAAAACTTAAACATTTTTATTTTTAATTAGTAACTTCTCACCTGCCTTTTAACTTTCTAGAAATGCCCCTGTTCAGGTGTGGCAGGATAATCTTGTCAAAGTAATACAAAATATTCATAGAAGTCTAGTTTTACTTAGCTGTACTGAAACTAAAATGCGTTATTCTTTCATCCATTTTACTGTTACCTGACGCAGATTCCTCGTAACTTTCACATCATGCCAGTTATTGTCATTAAATTTTCCATTCACTGGTTCCACTAAAGCCTCAAAGGCACCTGACCCCAAATTAATGACTAAGGAGACAGCTCCATTTTTCAACGCGAGATTGACATAATCTGCTGATTTTCCGGTGTGAAGCATCAGTCCATTCCTCTGCATAGTTTTAAATGATAGGGTAATCTCATCGCTGCTACTTTGAATTGGATTTTGGGACAAGTCATAGCAGAAATATTCAGACCCTTTAAATGTAGCAATATAATCTTCTTTTCCTGTAAAACACAAAAAGTAATGGTTTATAATTTAAATATTACAAGAGAATCAAGTTATATATTTTTTTTTGTACCAAAACCAGAAATTTTCTATTTCCACTACATAATCATATTTCTTTTAACATTAACAGGCCAGTTATGTTAAAAGCAATGTCATTTAAATAAAAGGAATAAGTAGCTAAAACAAACATTTCAGATGAATATAGGATCATGCATAAATTGATCGAACTATACTATAAAAATATCACTTTGTGTTACAATGAGCTCATTATTTTTATGCATGAGCTCATTAAAAAATCAAATCAAAACAAAATACTGTTTCTGCAGCATAACAACACTGCAGTCCTATCCAATCTCTTAAGAAAAAACAAAAAAAATTGTCTTACTTTAATATTATAGTGCTGGAAAAGCTATTTAACAATTTCAATAGCTAGGAACAATACATTGCAGTAAAATAATACTTATATTATCTTAATTTAGCAAATGTATTCAAGAGCTGCTATCTGAGGTTTTGGAGTATACAAAACATGTACTTGCAACATATCCACACTTTTTATTAAAAAAAATGTGTGCCTTTTACTAAGATGGCCAGACGTCCTGAATTTGGGAAGTCTGTTGCTAATTTTTGAGGTGTCTCAGATTGTCCTTAATTTGTCTAGCAGAGTGTTGTGCTACTTATTTAGCAAAGGACAGTCCAAAATGCTCACTAATTATTTAGAGCAAGTTGGCCCAAAATGAGTTTTACTTATTTAGTGCAAGAAATCACTATACCCTCCAATGTGTGCACGCTTACACCTTTTAAGGAACAGTGAATTATTGATCTGAATAAGTACCTCTCATTTCTGGCTTATCTTGCTCTAATTTAGAAGTGCTGATTTTTGGGCTATCTTGCAGTCTCATGCAGACTGTAATATCCCGGCAGAGAATGCAAATGAACATTAATATCATATTATTGTATACACGGGTCATTTTTTCCAGTATAGCGGTCCCACCCCTTGCTCTCTCTCAATCCCCCTCTCTTTTGCTCTCTCTCTCCCCCTCTCTTTTGCTCTCTCTCCCCCCTCTCTTTTGTGCTCTCTCCCCCTCTCTTTTGCACTCTCTCTTGCTCCACCTCTCTTGTGCTCTCTCTCCCCCTTCTCTTTGGCTCTCTCTCCCCCCTCTCTTTTGCTCTCTCTCTTTCCCCCCTCTATTTTGCTCTCTCTCCCCTACTTTGCTCCCTCTCTCCCCCTCTCTTTTGCTTTCTCTCCCCCTCTCTTTTGCTCTCTCTCCCCCCTCTCTTTTTTCTTTCTCTCCCCCTCTCTTTTGCTCTCTCTCCCCCCTCTATTTTGCGCTCTCTCCCCCTCTCTTTTCCGCTCTCTCTCCCCCCTCTCTTTTGCACTCTCTCTCCCCTCTCTTTTGCGCTCTCTCTCTCCTCTTCTCTTTTGCGCTCTCTCTCATTCCCCTCTCTTTTGTGCTCTCTCTCTCCCCCTCTCTTTTGTGCTCTCTCTCCTCCCCCTCTCTCTCTCCCCTCTCTTTTATGCTCTCTCTCTCCCCCCTCTCGTTTGCTCTCAATCCCCCCTCTCTTTTTCTCTCTCTCCCTCCTCTCTTTTGCTCTTTCCCCTCTCTTTTGCTCCATCTATCCCCCCTCTCTTATACTTTTTCTCCCCCTCTCTTTTATTCTTTCTCCCCCCTCTCTTTTGCTCTCTCTCCCCCCTTTTTTGCTTTCTCTCCCCCCTCTTTTGCTTTCTCTCCCCCCTCTATCTCCCCCCTCTCTCCCCTTCTCTCCCCCCTCTCTCCCCCTTTATTTTGCTCTCTCTCTCCCCCTCTTATTTTGTCTCTCCCCCTCTCTTTTGCTCTCTCTCTTCCCTCTATTTTGCTCGTTCCCCTCTCTTTTCCTTCTATTTTTCTCTCTCTCCCCCTCTCTTGCTCTTCCCCTCTCTTTTGCTTCTCTTACCCTCTCTTTAGCTCTTTCCCATCTCTTTTTGCTCTCTCCCCCTCTCTTTCTATCCCTCTCCCCTCTCTCTCTCGTGCGTGACCACGCCCGGACACGCCCCCTGCCATGCCCGGTCACGCCCCCACTCACACCCAGCCACGCCCACTTTAACCCACACTGTGCCGTAAACAGGAGCAGATCAGGTAGACAGACTCTAAGGCCAGGTGTGTTTGTCCTTGTGCTGTCTCTACTGCGCATGACAGCTTCGGACAAACACACTTGGCCTTTTATATTATAGGATGTTAATGGATAGTTTGGTGATTCAATTTGCTGTGGTAATTTGGAATACCTGCCAGCTTGTTAGCTGCATTACTTAGTATATGCTGTGCATCTATAGCAATCCTGCTGCTTTACACTATACATATTTGTAATTTTTTTATATATATATATATATAAATTAATAAACAATTCTGTACCAAAGTCTCTCAATTCTACAATTTATCTGCTTAATAATTGATCTATCTATGACAAATGCACACATTCTTAAATAGGTTTGTTAGCTACAACCAGTCCTCCTGAGTAAGGTAACTAGTTAGTAGAAACATTTTATAGGTTGGAGTGCAGGCTTTAAAGATATATAAATGATTTTGAACTAAAACTATGGTTTCAAAATGGGGCATCAACTTCAATAGAGCTCACAATATTGTTCTTATATATAGCTTGAGATGTCACTCTCCAAATTACATTCAGCAGTGTCTCACCCTTCCCCCTTGGGCATTAAACTGTGTTAGTTCTCCTGTATTTTCTATATTGTTTCCATCAGGGTTAATTAAGCCCACAACATAGGGAACTATACAATACTATATATTATATTTATTATTTTTTAACTAAACCTATTTTTGATAATTCACTTAGTTCAGTAGCACTCTCAGTTGCACACATTAATGCATCTATAGCTCTCCATTTAATTTAAAAATGACTATTATCATGTTTCATAGAATGAAGATCACATACACTTATACTAAGCTTAACAAGCAAAACTATAGCACCCAGATAACTTTCATCTTAATGTTAAGACGGTCAGGCTCAATTTAGCCAAAATCAGACAATTCTAAAGGTTTATATCGGAAATACTTTTTTTTTTACCACACACTATAATTATAGACCAGTGAAAGGAATCATTTTACTGTGAATGACCCAGCTAAAGTAAAATCAGCTTCTCCAGGGCTTAGAAAGATAGGGAGAAAAAAGCTTTTAAGAAGGTTAATAGTGTTGTATGTATCACACCCTCTTTAAGTATTCAAGGCTAAATCTTTTGAGCTAATGGTATTTTCCTTGAGAAAAAGATTGAAAAGCCAATTCAGCAACTCTGCACCTTTTATAGGACACAGCCCATTCATATGTCATTCGAAAGATCTGATTATTGTCGCTGGAACTAGAATAAAACAGTTTAATATGCCTCCTGTTGGAAATTGTTAGGTTAAAAATGTCTGCAGGTTTTTCATTCGCATTGCTCTGTATTTATTCAGTCAATGAAAATAGATTATGCATTTAAAGAAAAGTGTTTGTCTCCTTTTATTTTTGAATTGGGTTGTGGTATAAGTCCAATTATGGTTTGTTAAATGTAGATTCCTTATATGAACATTAAAAATGAAATTAATGCCAGATATAATGATATATACAAAGCAAATATTAGACTGAGGATAAAATGTAGAGTATATTTATTTTTAAATAATATGACATACTTGGAAAGTTTTAGTGTCCATAATGTGCACCTCCATGTTAATACTTGTTTTTTCTTAATTAATCTCCTCTGCTAAGGTCGATTAGGAAAGATAGAAATTAGTTACTTGAGTGAGAAAGCAATGACGGTGTAGAATGTAGTAGTGTTTCAATTCTAGTAGGGATTGGAAAGCTCAGAATTGTCACAGTTGACTTACAGGAATCATTGACAAAATAAGTATTGTAAGGATATTTGTTACTACAAATAATTAAGAAAAAATATATTAAAACATAAAAATGTTTAATGTCTCTTTAAAATCATGTTATCTTATCTGCTGAGAACAGTTATGTACAGATTTATATGACTACAGTAACAATGTCAGTGTTTATACTCTGTTTAAATAGCCTCGCAAGTGCATCTGTTAGAAATGTTGTTTATTCATAATGTAAAGTAAATCATAATCATAATTAGTTGCATCCAATTATTTATGTGCATTATGAAGACTTTAATAACATGTCACAGGTATCTAGAGTAACATGGCTGCATGACTGCACAGCTTCCAATGCTGCATCCGCTGCCAGAATATAACATTGAACAAACAAATGTTTGTGCATCCCCAGCCATCTCATGCAAACTATTTTGTGAGAGCATAGCTCTGAGGTTGGGGACACGTTTTCAAGCAGAGTTTTTCAAGTGGTGCACTGCAACAGCCCTTAATAATAGAAAAATACACCTAGATTATGAGTTTTGCGTTATGAGCTGTGCGGTGCTAACGAGCAGTTTATGCTCACTGCTCACTAACAGACAGCGCTGGTATTACGGGTTTTTACAAACCCGGCGTTAACAGACAAAAAGTGAGCATTGAGCAAAATTTTGCTCATTACCGCACTCCAATACCAGCGTTGCTTACGTTAGTGGTGAGCTGGTTGTGCGTGCTCATGCACGATTTCCCCATATGAATCAATGGGGAGAGCTGGCTGAAAAAAAGTAACACCTGCAAAAAAGCAGCGTTTAGCTCCAAACGCAGCCCCATTGATTCCTATGGGGAAATAAAATGTATGTCTACACCTAACACCCTAACATGAACCCCAAGTCTAAACACCCCTAATCTGCCGCCCTCGACATCGCCGCCACCTACATTATACTTATTAACTCCTAATCTGCTGCCCTCAACATCGCCGACACTTACATTATACTTATTAACTCCTAATCTGCTGCCCTCAACATCGCCGACACTTACATTATATTTATTAACCCCTAATCTGCCGCCCCCAACGTCGCTGCCACTATTCTAAATTTATTAGCCCCTAAACCTAAGTATAACCCTAACCCTAACCCCCCTAACTTAAATATAATTTAAATAAATCTAAAAAAATTCATATCATTAACTAAATTATATCTATTTAAAACTAAATACTTACCTGTAAAATAAACCCTAAGATAGCTACAATATAACTAATAGTTACATTGTATCTAGCTTAGGGTTTATTTTTATTTTACAGGCAAGTTTGTATTTATTTTAACTAGGTAGAATAGTTACTAAATAGTTCTTAACTATTTAATAAAATACCTAGCTAAAATAAAGACAAATTGACCTGTAAAATAAAACCTAACCAAAGTTACACTAACACCTAACACTACACTATAATTAAATTATTTCATTAAATTAAATACAATTAAATTAGATTATCTAAAGTACAAAAAAACAAACAGTAAATTACAGGAAATAATAAACAAATTACAAGATTTTTAAACTAATTACATATAATCTAATCCCCCTAACAAAATAAAAACGCCCCCCAAAATAAAAAAAAAGCTCTACCCTACACTAAATTACAAATAGCCCTTAAAAGGGCCTTTTTGCGGGGTGTTGCCCCAAAGTAATCAGCTCTTTTACCTGTAAAAAAAATTACAAATCCCCCCCAACACTAAAACCCACCACCCACACAACCGACCCTACTCTAAAATCCACCCAATACTCCCTTAAAAAAAACTAACACTAACCCCTTGAAGATCACCTTACCGGGAGAAGTCTTCATCCAACTGGGCCGAAGTCCTCAACGAAGCCAGGATAAGTCTTCATCCAAGCCGGGCGAAGTGGTCCTCCAGACGGGCATCCAAGATGTCGTCCCTTCAATTCCGATTGGCTGATAGAATTCTATCAGCCAATCGGAATTAAGGTAGAAAAATCCTATTGGCTGATGCAATCAGTCAATAGGACTGAACTTCAATCCTACTGGCTGATCCAATCAGCCAATAGGATTGAGCTGGCATTCTATTGGCTGTTCCAATCAGCTTGAGTTCATGACCCGTTGTTGAATTTTTTCTTTTTATGAAAATACTCACAGACTCAGCTTTACTAAGCCTTCTAATATACTTGAAAAGTGCTATCATATCATCTCTTTTCCTTCTCTCACTAAGATATACATATTTAGGTAATTGAGCCTTCCCTGATGTGTTTTATTTTTTAGACCATGTACCCTTTTTGTAACCTTCATTTGCACAGATTCCAGTTTCTTTATATCCTTCTGGAGATATGGCCTCCAGAACTGTACACAATACTTAAGAGGAGGTCTATCTAATGATTTATAAAGTGGCATAAGAACCTTTCTATTTCTGCTGCAAATACCTCTATCAATACATCCATGCATTTTACTGGTTTTACTTACTGTAATAATACATTGTTTACTAAATTTAGAATCATCTTAAATAATAATTCCCAAGTACCGTTACTCATTTGTAACAGTCAGTAAAGTGTAATTGAATCTATAATTAACATTTGGATTTTTCTTCCATAAATGCATTATTTTACACTCTGCATTGTTAAACTTTAGATCCCAGTCATTTGTCCAATCCTCAAATTGTTGTATATTACTTCTCATTTTGTCTACCCCCTTGGAACATCTACTCTATCACAATTTTATCATCTGCAAACAGACGTACTTTCCCCTGTAGCTCTTTACTGATATCTGTTAAACAAAACAGGCCCCAGAACTGACCCATGAGGAACACCACTATTAACAGCCCCCTCTGCTGAATGTACTCCATTTACTAAGACACTCTGTTTTTTTATCCTTAAGCCAGCATTCAACACAGTTCACAATTTTTAAGTCTAGACCAAGGAGATAAAGCTTGTGAAGTAGTTTGTAGTGTGGGGCAGTATCAAATGCTTTGCAGAAATTTAGATATGCTATATCAACTGCTCTCCCTTGGTCTAATACTCTTGTTACATAATCAAATAAGTCAATTATATCAGTCTGACATGATCTAGCAAAAGTAAAAGCATGCTGATTTCGGTCCTTTAAATTGTTTGTCATAATAATTTTTTTAAGAGACTACTGCTAAAGTTAAACTAACTGGTCTGTACTTACCAGATTCTTTCCTATTGCTCTTTTTATGAAGAGGTACTACATTTGCTTTTCTCCAATCATCTAGAATGGCTCCTTTTAATAGTAACTGATTAAACAGATCAGTTAATGGGGCAGTTATCACTGATCAAAGTTTCTTTAAAACCCCTTAATGAATATTTTCAGCACACACGGTTACAAAAAATAGGGGCCTAAGAAATTTTGATGCATAATATATTTGGACACCATTACAGATATATAAATAAATACTCAGTAGTGCATACATTTTGAAAAAGTTTAAAGGGACAGTCAACACCAGAATATTTGTTGTTTAAAAATAAAGATAATCCCTTTATTACCCATTCCCCTGTTTTGCATAACCAACACAGTTATAATAATACACATTTTACCTCTGTAATTACCTTGTATCTAAGCATCTGCTGACTGCCCCCTTATTTGAGTTCTTTTGACAGACTTGCATTTTAGCCAATCAGTGCTCACTCCTAGGTCACTTCACGTGCATGAACTCAATGTTATCTATATGAAACACATGAACTAATGTGTTCTAGTGATGAAAATGCATTTAGATTAAAGGCAGTCTTCAAAGTCTAAGAAATTAGCATATGAACCTCCGAAGTTTAGCATTCAACTAAGAATATCAAGAGAACAAAGAAAAATTGGTGATAAAAGTAAATTAGGAAGTTGTTTAAAATTACATTCCCTATTTAAATCATGAACGTTTTTTTTTTTGGACTTGACTGTCCCTTTAACTAATGTGAATTAAAAATAGAAGTGTACTTTCATTATGTATTTTCCCCTTTATCTGTAATTTAAATCTGACAATTTTAATTTTTCAATAGGATTGAGCTTGCATTCTATTGGCTGATTGGAATAGCCAATAGAATACAAGCTCAATCCAATTGGCTGATTGGATCAGCCAATAGGATAAAAGCTCAATACTATTGGCTGATTGCAACAGCCAATAGGATTTTTCCCCTTTAATTCCTATTGGCTTATATAATTCTATCAGCCAATCGGAATGTAAGGGATGCCATCTTGAATGACATCACTTAAAGGGAAACTTCATTTTACAGTGATGATCGGAGGAAGAGGATGCTCCACACCGGATGTCTTGAAGATGGACCCGCTCCGCACCGGATGGATAAAGATAGAAGATGCCGTCTTGATAAAGACTTCTGTCCGCTTGGTTGAAGACTTCTGCCGGCTTGGATGAGGACTTCTGCCAGCTTGGATGAAGACTTCTGCCACCTGGATGAGGATGGATGTTTGGTCTTTAAAAACTGTAAGTGGATCATCGGGTTTAGTGATAGGTTTTTTTTAAGGGTTTATTGGGTGGGTTTTATTTTTAGAGTAGGGTTTTGGGCAATGTAAAAGAGCTAAATGCCCTTTTAAAGGCAATGCCCATCCAAATGCCCTTTTCAGGGCAATGGTTAGCTTAGGTTTATTTAGATAGGTTTCTATTTGGGGGTTTGGTTGTGTTGGTGGTGGGTTTTACTGTTTACTGTTTGTATTTCTTTTCCTGGTAAAAGAGGGGCTATTGGCAGTTTAGTGTAGGCTAGCGTTTTATATTTTGGGGGCCTTTTTTATTTTGATAGGACTATTAGATTAGGAGTAATTCATTTTATTTTTGATAATTTCATTTTTTACGTTGTGTAATTTAGTGTTTATTTTTTTAGTAATTTAGATAATTGTATTTGATTAATTAAATTTTTTTATTTTATTGTAATGTTAGTTTTTAGTGTAAGGCAGGTTATTTTACAGGTAACTTTGTTTTTATTTTAACTAGATAGTTAGTAAATAGTTAATAACTATTTACTAACTAGTCTACCTAGTTAAAATAAATACAAACTTAACTGTGAAATAAAAATAAAACTTAAGCTAGCTACAATGTAACTATTAGTTATTTTGTAGCTAGCTTAGGTTTTATTTTACAGGTAAAGTTTGTATTTTGTTTTAAATAGGTTATTTAGGTAATAATTGTAAGTTTTATTTAGATTTATTTTAATTATATTTAAGTTAGGGGGTGTTAGGGTTATGTTAGGGTTAGGGTTAGACTTAGGCTTACGTTTACGTCAGGGTTAGGTTTAGGGTTTAATATATTTATGTAGCGATGCAAGAGGGCAGCAGTTTAGGGGTTAATATTTTTATTATAGCGGCGGTGTGGGCAGACAGCATATTAGGGGTTAATAATATTTAAATAGTGTTTGCGATGCGGGAAGGGGGCTGTTTAGTGGTTAATAGGTTTATTATAGTGGTGACGATGTCTGGGAGCAGCGGAATAGGGGTTAATACATTTTTTAAGTGGCAGCGATTTCCAGAGCAGCAGATTAGGGGTTAATTAATTTATTATAGTATTTGCGATGCGGGAGGGCCTCGGTTTAGGGGTTAATAGGTAGTTTATGGCTGTTAGTATATTTTTTAACACTTTAGTTATGAATTTTATGCTACAGCTTTGTAACGTAAAACTCATAACTACTGACTTTAGATGGCGGTACGGATCTTGTGGTTATAGAGTGTACCGCTCACTTTTTGGCCTCACAGGCAAACTTGTAATACCAGCGCCATTGAAAAAGAACTTTTTAAAAAGTGCAGTACTGACGTTGCGTGACGACCAAAAAGGTTTACGGTACACCTATACCTACAAGACTTGTAATAGCGACGTTAGGGAAAAAGCACTCATATTGCCAAACTCGTAATCTAGCTTATTGTATTATAAAGTATTTTGTAGCATTCATTTTGCAATACAGTGCTTAATTAAATTCAAAAATACATTATAAAAACATTAAAACTATTATTATATATATAAAATCATGCAATACAACACAAAAATATATCCTAGCCATTTTATTCTTCTGTGCGGTTCTAATCTATGTGAGAGAATTACTGTTAGCAATAAACTAGAGAAAAATGATGTCAACAGTAAGGGCTAGATTACAAGTGGCGCACTAAATTATTGCGCGTCTGAAAACAGGCAAACTAACTGGCCTGTAGTTACCAGATTTTTTATGAAGAAGCACTGCATTCGCTATTCTCCAATCATCTGGGAAAACACCTGTCAATAGTGACTGATTAAACAAATCAGTTGATGGAGAAGTTAGCACTGATCAAAGTTTCTTTACAACCATTGGATGGATATTATCAACACTCACAATTTTGGACGGCCGATAATTAATCAGCCATTGCAAGTAGCTGGTTCTTGTTACCATGAGCTTGTGGTAGCAATTAGCACTTATAAAATTAACCAAAGATCAGATATATAGAGAGAATGAGAGAGAGAATAAAAACACAATTTATGCTTACCTGATAAATTTATTTCTCTTGTGGTGTATCCAGTCCACGGATCATCCATTACTTGAGGGATATTCTCATTCCCAACAGGAAGTTGCAAGAGGACACCCACAGCAGAGCTGTAATATAGCTCCTCCCCTAACTGTCATAGCCAGTCATTCGACCGAAAACAAGCCGAGAAAGGAGGAACCATAGGGTGCAGTGGTTACTGTAGTTTAAATTTAAAAATTACCTGCCTTAAAATGACAGGGCGGGCCGTGGACTGGATACACCACAAGAGAAATAAATTTATCAGGTAAGCATAAATTGTGTTTTCTCTTGTAAGGTGTATCCAGTCCACGGATCATCCATTACTTGTGGGATACCAATACCAAAGCTAAAGTACACGGATGAAGGGAGGGACAAGGCAGGAACTTAAATGGAAGGAACCACTGCCCGTAAAACCTTTCTCCCAAATATAGCCTCCGAAGAAGCAAAAGTATCAAATTTGTAAAATTTTGAAAAAATATGAAGCGAAGACCAAGTCGTCGCCTTGCAAATCTGATCAAAAGAAGCCTCATTTTTAAAGGCCCAAGTGGAAGCCACAGCTCTAGTGGAATGAGCTGAAATCCTTTCAGGAGGTTGCTGTCCAGCAGTCTCATAGGCTAAGCGGATTAAGCTTCTTAGTCAAAAAGAAAAAGAGGTTGCCGAAGCCTTTTGACCTCTCCTCTGTCCAGAGTAGACAACAAACAAAGCAGATGTTTGACGAAAATCTTTAGTAGCTTGTAAGTAAAACTTTAAAGCACGGACCACGTCCAAATTGTGTAACACAAGGATGGAACAACAATCTCTTGATTGATATTCTTGTTAGATACCACCTTAGGTAAGAACCCAGGTTTGGTATGCAGGACTACCTTATCCGTATGAAAAATCAGATAAGGAGAATCACATTGTAAGGCAGATAGCTCAGAGACTCTACGAGCCGAGGAAATAGCTACCAAAAAAAGAACTTTCCAAGATAAAAGCTTGATATCTATGGAATGAAGAGGTTCAAATGGAACTCCTTGAAGAACCTTAAGAACCAAGTTTAAGCTCCATGGTGGAGCAACAGGTTTAAACACAGGCTTGATTCTAACTAAAGCCTGACAAAATGCCTGAACGTCTGGAACATCTGCCAGACACTTAACTAGCTGACAATCCTTTTTCCAAACCTTCTTGGAGAAAAGATAATATCCTAGCAATCCTGACCTTACTCCATGAGTAACCCTTGGATTCACACCAATAAAGATATCTACGCCATACCTTATGGTAAATTTTCCTGGTGACAGGCTTTCGTGCCTGTCTTAAGGTATCAATAACTGACTCGGAGAAGCCACGCTTTGATAAAATCAAGCGTTCAATCTCCAGGCAGTCAGCCTCAGAGAAATTAGATTTGGATGGTTGAAAGGACCCTGAAGTAGAAGGTCCTGTTTCAGAGGCAGAGACCATGGTGGAAAGGATGACATGTCCACTAGATCTGCATACCAGGTGCTGCGTGGCCACGCAGGTGCTATCTGAATCACTGATGCTCTCTCCTGCTTGATCTTGGCAATCAGTCGAGGGAGCAGAGGAAACGGTGGAAACACATAAGCCAGGTTGAAAGACCAGGGCGCTGCTAGAGCATCTATCAGTGTTGCCTTGGGATCCCTGGACCTGGATCCGTAACACGGAAGGTTGGCGTTCTGGCGAGACGCCATGAGATCCAGTTCTGGTTTGCCCCAACGATGAATCAGTTGTGCAAATGCCTCCGGATGGAGTTCCCACTCTCCCGGATGAAAAGTCTGACGACTTAGAAAATCCGCCTCCCAGTGCTCTACACCTGGGATATGGATAGCTGATAGGTGGCAAGAGTGAATCTCTGCCCAGCGAATTATTTTTTAAACTTCTAACATCTCTAGGGAACTTCTCGTTCCCCCTTGATGGTTGATGTAAGCTACAGTCGTGATGTTGTCCGACTGAAATCTGATGTACCTCAGAGTTTCTAACTGAGGCCAAGCCTGAAGAGCCTTGAATATCGCTCTTAGTTCCAGAATATTTAATGGAAGGAGAGACTCCTCCTGAGTCCATGATCCCTGAGCCTTCAGGGAGTTCCAGACAGCACCCCAACCTAGAAGGCTGGCATCTGTCATAACAATTGTCCAATCTGGCCTGCGAAAGGTCATACCTTTGGACAGATGGACCCGAGATAGCCACCAGAGAAGAGAATCCCTGGTCTTTTGGTCCAGATTCAGTTGAGGGGACAAATCTGTGTAATCCCCGCTCCACTGACTGAGCATGCATAGTTGCAGCGGTCTGAGATGTAAGCGTGCAAACGGCACTATGTCCATTGCCGCTACCATTAAGCCGATTACTTCCATACACTGAACCACCGAAGGGCGCGGAATGGAATGAAGAACCCAGCAGGAATATAGAAGCTTTGATTACCTGGACTCCGTCAGGTGAATTTTCATTTCTACAGAATCTATCAGAGTCCCAAGAAAGGAAACTCTTGTGAGTGGGGATAGAGAACTCTTTTCCTCGTTCACTTTCCACCCATGCGACCACAGAAATGCCAGTACTACGTCCGTATGAGACTTGGCAATTTGGAAGTTTGACGCCTGTATCAGGATGTCGTCTAAATAAGGGGCTACTGCTATGCCCCGCGGCCTTAGGACCGCCATAAGTGACCCTAGAACCTTTGTAAAGATTCTTGGGACTGTAGCTAATCCCAAGGGAAGAGCTACAACTGGTAATGCCTGTCTTAAAAGGCAAACCTGAGAAACCGATGATGATCTTTGTGTATCGGAATCTTTAGATCCAAAATTGGTCTGAAGGTTCCCTCTTTTTTGGGAACCACAAACAGATTTGAGTAAAAACCCTGTCCCTGTTCCTCCTTTGGAACTGGATGGATCACTCCCATAACTAGGAGGACTCGTACACAGTGTAAGAATGCCTCTCTCTTTATCTGGTGTGCAGATAATTGTGAAAGGTGAAATCTCCCTTTTGGGGGGGGAAGCTTTGAAGTCCAGAAGATATCCCTGGGATATAATTTCCAACGCCCAGGGATCCTGAACATCTCTTGCCCACACCTGGGCAAAGAGTGAAAGTCTGCCCCCTACTAGATCCGTTCCCGGATAGGGGGGCGTTCCTTCATGCTGTCTTAGAGGCAGCAGCAGGCTTTTTTACCTGCTTACCTTTTTCCATGTCAGGTTTGGTCTCCAGACCGTCTTGGATTGAGCAAAAGTTCCCTCTTGTTTATTATTAGAGGAAGTTGATGCCGCACCTGCCTTGAAGTTTTGAAAGGTACGAAAATTAGACTGTTTGGCCCTAGATTTGGACCTGTCCTGAGGAAGGGCATGACCTTTTCCTCCAGTGATATCAGCAATAATCTCCTTCAACCAGGCCCGAATAGGGTCTGCCCCTTGAAGGGAATGTTAAGTAGCTTAGATTTTGAAGTCACGTCAGCTGACCATGATCTAAGCCATAGCGCTCTGCGCGCCTGTATAGCAAAACCAGAATTCTTAGCCGTTAGTTTAGTCAAATGAACAATGGCATCAGAATAAAAGAATTGGCTAGCTTAAGTGCTCTAAGTTTGCTAAGTATGTCATCCAATGGAGTCGCTACCTGTAAAGCCTCTTCCAGAGACTTAAACCAGTACGCCGCAGCAGCAGTGACAGGGGCAATGCATGCAAGGGGCTGTAGGATAAAACCTTGTTGAATAAATATTTTCTTAAGGTAATTTTTTATCCATTGGATCTAAAAAAAAAAAGCACAACTGTCCTCGACAGGGATAGTAGTACGCTTTACTAGAGTAGAAACTGCTCCCTCCACCTTAAGGACTGTCTGCCATAAGTCCCATGTGGTGGCGTCTATTGGAAACATTTTTCTAAAAATAGGAGGGGAAGAGAACGGCACACCTGGTCTATCCCATTCCTTATTAATAATTTCTGTAAACCTTTTAGGTATTTGGAAAAACATCAGTACACACCGGCACTGCAAAGTATTTATCCAGTCTACACAATTTCTCTGGCACTGCAATGGTATCACAGTCATTCAGAGCAGCTAAAACCTCCCTAAGCAACACACGGAGGTTTTCAAGCTTAAATTTAAATGTAGAAATATTAGAATCAGGTATCTTTCCTGAGTCATTAACATCACCCACTGACTGAAGCTCTCTTTCCTCAGCTTCTGCATATTGTGAGGCAGTATCAGACATGGTTCTTAAAGCATCAGTATGCTCTGCATTTTGTCTCACCCCAGAGCTATCTCGCTTACCTCTAAGTTCAGGTAGTCTGGCTAATACCGCTGACAGTGTATTATCCATGACTGCCGCCATGTCTTGTAAAGTAAACACTATGGGCGCCCTAGATGTACTTGGCGCCATTTGAGCGTGAGTACCTTAAGCGGGAGTCAAAGGGTCTGACACGTGGGGAAAGTTAGTCGGCATAACTTCCCCCTCGTCAGATTCCTCTGGTGATACATTTTTTAAAGACAGAAAATGATCTTTATTGCATAAAATTAAATCAGTACATTTGGTACACATTCTAAAAGGGGGTTCCACCATGGCTTTTAAACATAATAAACAAGGAGTTTCTTCTATGTCAGACATGTTTATACAGAATAGCAATGAGACTAGCAAGCTTGGAAAACACTTTAAATCAAGTTAACAAGCAAATATAAAAAACCGTACTGTGCCTTTAAGAGAAACAAATTTTGTCAGAATTTGAAAAACAGTGAAAAAATGCAGTAAATCAAACAACATTTTTACAGTGTGTATAATAGGCTAACAGAGCATTGCACCCACTTGCAAATGGATGATTAACCCCTTAGTTCAAAAAACGGATCAAAAAAACGAAATAGACTTTTTTTAAGAGTCACAACCAACTGCCACAGCAAGCTGTGGCCCTACCTTCCCCAATAAACGACTTTGGAAAGCCCTTGGGCCCTTTAGAAATGTCCTATAGCATTCAGAGGGCCTTTGAGGGAAGCTGGATGTCACAGTTTGTAATTTTAACTGCACCAACTGTAACTTTTATACTACAACAGTGGAAATTGTTTCTAGTCAAAATTTAAGCCAGCCATGTGGAAAAAACTAGGCCCCAATAAAGTTTTATCACCAAAGCATATATAAAAACGAGTAAACATGCCAGCAAACGTTTTATATTGTAAATATCATAAGGGTATTACCCCTGGGAGTAAGCATGATACCAGTCGTTATTAAATCACTGTATTCAGGCTTAACTTACATTAATCTGGTATCAGCAGCATTTTCTAGTGTTTTCCATCTCTAGAAAAAATTATAACTGCACATACCTGATAGCAGAATAAACTGCACGCCATTCTCTCGCTGAAGTTACCTCATCTGTGTAATCCCCTCAGACATATGTGAGAATAGCAATGGATCTTAGTTACAACCTGCTAAGATCATAGAAACCTCAGGCAGATTCTTCTTCTATTTACTGCCTGAGATAAAATAGCACAACTCTGGTACTATTTAAAAATAACAAACTTTTGATTGAGAAAATAAACTAGCTATATTTAACCACTCTCTCCTACAACGTCCTTGCTTGTTGAGAGTTGCAAGAGAATGACTGGCTATGACAGTTAGGGGAGGAGCTATATTACAGCTCTGCTGTGGGTGTCCTCTTGCAACTTCCTGTTGGGAATGAGAATATCCCACAAGTAATGGATGATCCGTGGACTGGATACACCTTACAAGAGAAAAAAGGCTTAGAACCAGACCTATGTTTATGATATGTTAGGATCATTATATTTATTCAATCTTATTTAATCAATATTGTATTAGCAATGATTCAGCTGACATCATTGCTGATATACACATGCCATTGCTGGCTCTCTGACCAGGCACATTGTTTGAATTCAGGCACATGGGACATAAGCATAAATATCCCAATCAGAGCAAAAAGTGATTACTGAAACAGCAATAACTTTTAATAGAATTCTAGCTGTATATGAAAAAAATGTGGCTTATCAAAATAGAACTATATTCATGTGCAATTCAGTACTGATCTTTTTGTCCCTTTAAATATAGTTCCACTTTTCTCAGATATTACAAGGAAAAACAAAATGGGAATGTAACATGAACTTATTTTAATTTAAATATGTATTTTGTTATTTCACAGATATGCATAGACCACAGTATATGCCAAATGTAAAATTGTATAAGGACATATCTAAAATCTTTGTCTCACTATTGAAAGCCTAAAAGCTTCTAGAAAAAAAAAACATTTTCAATAGATGAAGCTATTTAAAATGATCACTGTCACACCTAGTATATTTCTTGTTGTAAAAGAATGGGGGGAAAAAAGAAAAAGAAAAAACCCCTCTAGAGCTATGATTTCACTAGACTGAACAGGTAATTAGGCACATGACTCCTGTTATTTAGAGCAGTGGGCGACTGCCTCATTCCCTAACTATTATATTGAAAACCTACACACAGGCATTTAGACTTGTAATTATTGAGTAGATTTTTTTTTTTTTATTAAGAAATCTACCTATTCATAAAACTCAATTCTTAGCATTATATAATGAGAAAAATCCTCAATGTGCTAGGCTATAAATATCTTGTCAATGAATTGATTTATGTGAAAAAGAAAGAAAATGATGTATAATATATATATATATATATATATATATATATATATATATATATATATACTGTATATACAGGATATACACACACACACATATATATATATATATATATATATATATATATATATATATATATATTTATATACACACACACATTTATATATATATATATATAAACATATTTTTATATATATATATATATATATATACATATATAGATAGATAGATAGATAGATAGATGATAGATAGATTATATACAAATTGTAAATTTGCTGTCACCTCAATACACAGCCATTAATGGCTAAACCGTTGGCAACAAAGCTGAGTACAATCATGCTCCATTACCAAATAAAGACTGATGCTGAAACCTCATAAATAGCAAAGACTGTTTGAGCTTCCAACATTATGGCTGAAGATCTATGTTTTGTGGTACAATGTGCTATATACTGCATGACATAGATTTTCTTCCATTTGACTGAAGGGGTTAATATTTCAAAATATATTCAATGTTGAGAATTTGTGAAGTTTGTTAATAAAATGTATATATTCTATATTAAAATACTTGGCTAAGGAAACTATTCTGGCCTAAGAAAAAGATTAAAATTGGTAAAAGAAGGGGGGCGGAGCTTAGCCATGCTGGAAGATGGCTGTGTAGGGAATTATCTCCCAAGCCCTATACCCTTCAGGCGTTAAAAAATGTTCCAAAAATGCCAGTAGACACAATCGCAACATAGCATAAATGCTTTAGCAGCCTGGTATGAGCAGATAAGGTGTCGAATCCCCATGTAGATTAGAGAGGATCGCAAATGGACAGATGCCTACTGCAGCACCTAATTCACAGTGTCTATACTATAGCACTGCAGCACATGAATCTCAGTCCTTCAGAGACACCTATCTAAGGCCCTCACATAACGGTATTTTAGTCGCCTCATCACCTTAAACAAAAATTGTCTGGCAAGAGCGGGAGCCCCCGACAATCAGAAGAGGTGCGGCTAGGTCGCAATACAACCGGATGGCTCAGACAGTCACATGGCGCTGGAAATTCAAACCCAGCCGCAAGTGACACATAATTACAGAGAGGATTCCACCTGAAGCAAAAAACATCTTAGCTATCATAGCATACCCCACATTGCTTATATGCCTTCTGGGAGTGAAATCAACATCTAGAAGAGGTGCAGCAAGGGCCGTGAAACAGACAGACTACTTTGGTAACTACACTATATAGTCAAATACACCACTGGCAAACACAGGGGTCCCAGAGATTCCAAGGTAATTAAACCTACCGAATAACAAAACAGCGCATAACTAGATAAGCTGAGTAAATCAGGGGAACATCAGACAATCTAGCCCCTATCTATTGCACAGGCACATTTAAAGCTATCCGGGCAAATACTGCACATCAGACACAGAAATCAACATAATAAGCAATAAATAAATAGGCTCCCCTTTACACATTTAGCAGTAAGCAAGATATTTTTATAATATTCATTAGCTATAGCTCATAGCCTTAAGCAGCATCTGAAAGCTCTCATATAACACCAGAAGAAGGCTAACAAGAAATATCGCTTTAAAGCACTAGCAGCACATAAAATCTGCTGCACTGTATACACATCACATAGCAATAAGCCTAGCCAGAAACACAAAGAAGCCATATTAATAATCAAAGAGTAAAAAAAAAAAGGTGACACCTCCTGCAGCAACCCTTCATCACGACCTATAACATAAAAATATTGTTGATCAACCCAGCATAAAACATTTTAGTATTAATACAGATTTCAGCCACAATTGGCTATGCCGTGCAAGAAACAAGCTAAACCTGACAACCAGCAAAAATCCAAGATGATCAATCAATACCTAATTCAGACTGAGGTTAACCCACAACAAACTGAAAGCAGACCAAACGGTGTGGCCCCAAACACAGACACCCAGATGCACCATCCAGAACCCAGAGCTACAACAAATGTCATAACTAAAGAAGACTTAAGACAACTCTCAACCAAAGAAGACATGAAAGAAATGATATCAGAAATGCATTCCATTTTTGCGGAAATAAAAAAAGGACATCGGCAAATTAGATTGCAGGGTCACCACACTAGAAAACAGCCATGAATTAACCAACCAAAACATACAACAGGTCTCTCAACATATCCACTCACAAGATGAGACAATACAATTCCTGTTAGACAAGGTAGAGGACTTGGACAACAGAGGACGGGTAAACAACCTACGCATCAGGGGAGTACCTGAGTCAATACAGACTGTGGCAATCCATGGCTATCTCCAAGACCTCTTTAGAACCGTGAATAGCACACCAAACTCCCCAGACATCAACAAAGAAACAGCACACAGGGAGCTTCGTACCAAACCTCCCAATAAAGCCCCTCCAAGGGACATAGTGATCAAACTCTTACAATTCAAAGATAAAGAAGAAATTTTGAAAAAACACAAGCATCAAACGCCAAGTAATGCATGCAGAAATACATATCCAAATCTTTGCAGACCTGAGTCCCACTACCCTCCAAAAAAGAAAATAACTACACTACATAACCACTGTCCTCCGAGAACAGAACATAGCCTATCGCTGGGGTCTTCCAGTAAGTATAAAAGCACAAAAAGGGGACACAACAGCTACTTTCACTACCGCAGACAATCTGCAAACCTTCTGTGACACTTTACAAATAAAAATAGACCCACCTGAGTACCTGCCCCCTAACAATCGACCCCCTGAGACATCTGGAACACCCAGACCAGAAGCAAGAGAATAACAGCTTCCACTCCAACTCTGAATTGATTGCAGAATTGATCTGCACACTTTTGATTACTCAGGACAATTTAACATTAGACTTGAAATCTACAAAGTGCAAATACTACTAAAACAATATGTTGTGCAAAAAGATTATACGTACATTTAAAGTGACCTATATACAAACAGAATCTTCACAATTATATGCTCACTTACAAACAGAGAGAACTCTTTAAAATTGTTATGTTATAATACCCTGTTGCTAAGTAACAGTATTGTTAGATAATAACTCCTTGTTGCTAGATAGCATTTTTGTTAGCTTACTTTAGAATTTATTCAAACTCATATGATATTAGATTTAAAACAGATTGTGTAACTTACACTTACAACAAATTATTAATAACTGGACCGTTCTATTGATATTAGTTAAATGTGACATTATATTTTAATGCCTAAGGGTTAAGGATATTACACTCTTCAGTCTTAGACACATTTGGGTGTGCGAACACTCACCCGGTTGTGAAGAGACTTTTCTATCTTCCCTCTGACGATTTTCCCCACCAATACATACCAACCTTATCCAAGTTCAAAGAGGACATTTATCACCCCCTACCTTTTTTTATTTTTTTGCACAGACCAACCACCTAATACCACGGAAACCACATTTAAAATAAACTGGACTGAGGTAAAATCACCCAGTACAGACTACAACATCTCATTTACATTACTAGATCATCATCCATATACTCTAACCCAAGAGACAAACACTACACTCCCCAGTCTTTCCCCCCTTGCTTCCCTCCTTCCAACTACCTCTACATCCTTATCCCCCACACATCAATCTCCCTAAAAAATTGCGAACAACACTACAAGGAACAAATCCCCAAAACCATTACAGATCATCACAATAAATGCTAAAGGACTAAACAGTCCTAACAAGAGATCAATAGCCTTTCATGATATGCACAAACACTGCAGTGACATTATATATATATATATATATATATATATATATATATATATATATACAGGAAACCCAATTTAAAAAAAGAGAGAGAGAGACCAAATGTCTCAATGACAAATACCAAACAGCATACTTGTCCTCAGGCCCATCTAAATTGTGTGGAGTGGGTACACTCAAAATGCGTGGTAATCTTGCTGGGAGATTTTAATCTGACACTAGATTCATTTTTTTCACACCCCCACAAGGATAGATTATTCAATAACAGATTCTCTTGGATTGTCTCTGGTTGCAGATGCAAAAATCCTCCCACAATCTTGGTCAGACCATTCTCCTGTATCCTGCCTCCTGCAGTGGACTAACATACCGACCAGACTATTCATTTGGAGGCTGGATGAACAGCTCCTGAATGACAGCCTTAATCATATACGATTAGAAAATACACTCAAATAATTATTTATCCACAATACACCAGACCTCCACTCACCTTCTAGCATTTGGGAAACACACACATGCGTTATCAGGGGCGAACTCATACAAATGAAAGCGAAACAAAATAAGCAACATAGACAATTCTTAAATTCAATCCTGTCACAAATATCTGGGAGACACAGCACAAAAAAGAACCTAACTTGGACACTACACTAACAACGCTAACACAGGCTCGGGAAACCCTAAAGTTACACTTAAATAAACAGATGCAGATCAAAACAATGCACCTAAAACAACGTTATTATGAACAGGGTGATAAACCGGGCTCCCTCATGGCTAGGGAATTAAAACGTAAACAGCTCAAAACACATTTACTAGAACTTACAGATAGACAGGATAACAAGTACAGTAATAGTAAGGCAATAGCAAATGTTTTCAAAACATACTACTACTCATTATACAACATCAAACATATCCCAACACACCAAACCAACAACCAGGAAAGAGAAACAAAGGAATAACACGTAGGGAATTACCTTGCAGACCTCAAATTACCCAATCTTACAGATGAAAATACAGAATTTCTTGAAAATCTGATTTCCATAGAGGAAATAGATACAGCAATTAAGAACATGCATAGTAGTAAGAGCCCGGGGCATGACAGCTTCAGCATAAAATATTATAAGGTATTTAAGACACAACTCATAGCTCACTTATCCCTATTATATAACAGTCTCTTAGACAATGGAGGATTCTCACCTTACATGTTAGAGGCTTACATATCCGTACTGCCGAAACCAGGCAAAACCCCAGACCGGACAGAAAACTTCCAACCAATATCCCTGTTAAATACACACATTAAAATCTTTGTCAAGGTACTAGCGAACAGGATAAATACATTTTTACCATTTCTCATACACTTGGACCAGGTGGGGTTCATTCCAGGGAGAGAAGCAAGGGACATTACACTCAAGGTCTTACAACTTATGACACATGAGCGGGTGACAAACATACCCGCTGCTCTCATCTCAACGGATGCGGAGAAGGCTTTTGATAGGGTGAGCTGGCCTTTTCTACGCACTACACTGTCACACATGAAATTCGGTGAAAAATTCATTAATCTCATTTTTGCCCTATAGAACACTCCTTCAGCAAAGGTAAAGCTGAACGGCCTATTATCAGACAAATTTTATATAACAAATGGCCCACACCAGGGCTGCCCCTTGTCCCCCATACTGTTTGCTTTATCCATAGAAAGCTTGGCACACAAAATGAGAAAGGACAAAAATATTACTGGGATTAGAGTAGGGGAGGGGGAAAACAAACTGGCCATGTATGCTGATGATGTTCTACTAACAATCACAAACTTAAATTCATCACTCCAAAAACACTAGAAGCATTTGCATAATACGGCAAAGTCTCAAATTTCAAACTTAACCTCAGGAAATTGGAGATACTAAATGTATCTATGACCCAAAATGCTATCCTACAAGCTGTAGAGGGATGTCTGTTACATCTTCAAAACAAAAAAAATGAAATATTTGGGCATTTACCTCTCCCCAGATATAAATACTTTATTGGAGGGGGCGGAGCCGGCTGGCGAGACGGATGGCCGCACTTTAATGTGAGCTCCGACCAAAATTGCCCAAGATAGTTGTTACGGGGACATTTGAGCACAGACTACAGGCGCAACACACTCAAACCACCTCCGGATCGGATGGGGACCTGAATAGAGGTGACAAAAATTGCCATAGCTGGATCTTTGACGCCACTAAATACCGCGGCCTAAATCGCGGCCGCCATCTTTGAAGCCTGAGGGTAAAATGTAACACCGGAACCCTCCGGATCCCTATTCCAATCAGCGCACTGGAGCAAAGGACCCCGGAGGAGACATTGAAATATAGGTAATACCTGACCATAGAATGCGGACCATGTGGGGTGTTATTGATGCGGAACTTTACCGTAACCACCAACTCCATAACGCTAAGATATGACACGCTGCATGGGAGCATAAATACTTCTATCACCATAGGCATCACACTGATCGAATATACCCACTATTAGCACACATCAGCCAACGCTTAGTCTCATATGAACTGTGACATGCAAAGCAGCTACTTAATAATAAGAAACTGAGACTTTGAAAAGTAAGCACGATACAGACACAGGGGAAGTTTTGTTATCCTCTAATTACTGCGTCAACAATTTTTGGCTGCATGCCTGAAGCCACTACAAAGCACACATTAATGGCCTGAGAACTGAAGAAATGCATAGTACAAGCCATGCTGATATACTACCTCATTTAACATAAGCACAGCTCGCAACTACTGAGTAAGATTTCTAATATAATCTCCAATCAACATTGTAAGAACTGTCTCTCTATCCTGGCCTAATTTTTAGTGAGTATAAGTGATAACATTCTAAAGGAAAAGATTCTGATTATAGCACCGCATGAAAATGTCACCAAAAAAGATTGTCAAACCGGGCAAAGATACAATAAATACTTTATTGGAATCTAATTACACCTCACTCTCACAGTCCATAGTAGGTGACATGTCAAACTGGAAAAATAAACACATATCGTGACTGGGAAGAATTATTGTAATCAAAATGAACATCTTCCCCAGAATTTTATATGTTCTCCAGACACTTCCGATAACAATACCTCATAATTACATTCATAATCTACAAAATCATCTAGAAACGTACATTTGCAACGGTATCAAAATGAGAATACAAAGGAAAACCTTATATCTGCCAAGACATAGAGGTGGACTGGGAGTCCCTGACATATCTAAGTACAGACAAGCCACCTTCCTACACCAGTTGGTAGACTGGAGTACTAATAATAAACACAAGCAATGGATACAATTAGATAGAGAAATTATTAGGGACAACATAGTCACCACTGCATGGTTACAAACGAGTCACAGACCAGCTCAGGCTACCCAATACCCCTTATTAAAAGAATTATTTACAGTTTGGGACTCAATCACTAATGTAACCAGCAACATATCAACAAAAACATTGCCTCTAACCCCTTTTAAACACAATCCAGCGATATCCACACTAAATACAAAAATATACACTACCACTCCGATACACATAGGCAAAGTAACATTCCAGCACCTTCTGAATGACAGTAAACTAAAATCATTATGAGGAAGATATGTCTTACTATGTAAAAACTATTAAGAATTGCAAAGTTTGATTTACTGTGGGATCTTTGATTGATATGTCATAGTCAACAACTCAGTTGAAGCCATTTTCACCATACAAAGCTTCTTTAAAGATTACTTTGCTTATAAAGACTTTTTTGACATTATTTGACAGCTTTGAGTTGCTGAAAATGCTGGCAAATTATTACTTTGCAGCATATTACTGGAATAGATTAGGTGCAGTAACCCCCATGTAAACTAGTGAAGTTTGTAGGGGAGATTACAACACATTGACTAATGGACTTTTGCATGGAATAATACAGCGAGGATATTTATTGTCCTTTGTTAAAGTGATTTCACAAGCAATAAAACGTAGGTTAGCAAAAGAGTATGCAATCATAATTTACATTGGTTGTAATCATAAAAAAAAAAAAATTCTCATGGAAACTGATTAATTCCTTACTGTACGAGTAAAAAAAAAAAAATGATAATGTATCCACAACATAATAAATTATCTATAATTGTAAAAATAGCAGGTAAGGAATTTAGAGTGACATGGAATTCAACATAAAAGTTTCATGATCCAGACAGACAATACAATAAAGAAAGTTTCTGGTTTACTTCTACTATAACATTTATTTTCTTGAAAAGCAGGAAGGTATGCTTAGCAGCTTTGCAAGAATATTTTAAACAGTGTCATACATTAGCAAGAGCACTAGATGGCAGCAGTGTTTTCCATCATGTAGTGCCCTAGACATATGCACAATACTATTCTAGGTATGCTCTTCAACATAAAATACCATTAGAAATAGGTAATAGAAGTAAATTTGATTTTTTTTATTGTATGCTATAGCTAAATCATGAAATACAAATTTTGGGTTTTATATCTCTTTACTCTTTTATTTATATTGTGTTCTCCAGGTTCCTTTATAGTTGATGATTGCTCATATAACTGGAGGCTTCCAATATGTATACCAAACAAGAAAGAGGAAAAATTAAACAAGTACAACATATTCTGTATGAAAATACTTAATGTATTAGAGCCTGATATTTAACATAAACTATGTCACTAAAATCATCATCACTCTTACAGTAAAAACATACATACAAAATATACACAGCTATATGACAGCTTTGACAGCATATTTTATAATAGTAAAGAAACTAATATTATTTTTTAAAAAGATTGGTAAAGCTACTTACAAAATTTAAATCCCAGTAAAAATAATTCATTACATGCAGTATTTTAATTATTATTTATTTTGTTTACTTTTGCAGTCATTTAAATTAAAATTTGTTGATTGTTTCATGAGCACATTGATGAAAGCATTTACAAGTGGCTTTTTTTTCAATATTATTTTTTATTGATTTAGTATTGGTTTAGTAGTAAACATACAAAGAGATAGAAACAAGGTTCCCAAACTTGTGCATATACATATACAATTAATGAGTGGTACATATGAATATCAAACATCTTATTCTCAGGTATGTGAAGGCACTAAGAACATGTTTGTATAGCACAGAATATACCTCCATTTTTTAATGAGATAATTTACAATTAACCCCTGTCTTCAAATACCTGAAAATAAGGAAAAGAAAACCTCAATGGTAAGTAGCAGCCTCTCTTGGAAAACCCACCACAATATTTTACTGCTAAGGGAAAATATAGGGGAATATATGAAAAAACATTCTAAAACCAAGGCCTCTCATGGATCACTGTACTATCTGGAAGTCATTAACAGAAAGTATAACATAAAAAACTGAAGGTATGTGGGCCAGCTGCAACAAAATAATGTAACATACGGCTTTGTGTGTGAATACAAAGGAGCATACCTGCCCATATCAACTCAATGTATCAATAAACTAAGAAATAAATGAGCTCTAGTGTAAATTAAAAGCAACAACAATTTCTGTATATCTGACCCTACCTAATATGTGTTTATCCCTCTGCAAACATAGGTAAAATTTTGTGGCAACTGACGGAGTGTAACTGCTCCTCCTGATTGGATAACCTGCCATATTTTTCTCTGCAGCTACAATACATGTAGATCCTGAGTTGGCCTTTAACCCCTTAAAAACATTGTTATTTAGGGCAAGCAATGCAAAAAATACATGCTCTACCAAATTAAAAAAATACAGATTTTCATTAGAAAATTCACATGTTAAAGGGATGTGAAATCCATTTTTTTTTTAAATTTGCTTCATTCTTTTCATATTCTTTGCAGAAAAGCATATCTAGACAAGCTCAATAGCTGCTGATTGGTGGCTGCAAATAAATGCCTTGTGTATTTGGCTCAGCCATGTGCATTGTAATTTCTTCAAAAAAGGATATCTAACAAATGAAACAAATAGATAAGAAGTAAATTGGAATGTTGTTTAAAATTGTATTCTCTACCTGAATCATGAAAGAAAAATTTTTGGTTTAGTGTTACTTTAATAGTATTACTGAACTTCTAGTACTTGGATATAAAAACTTTAAAACCACTTTAAAAAGAATAAAACCTCCATTTAATTTACATTTCACTATATCCCTTCCTTTATTAAGTGCATGAATACTGATGAGGAGTTTCACTTTAATTTAGTCAGTTACAAATTGTTGTTATAGCACTGCAAAGAAATGCTTAAATGCCAGTTCAGCCTTACCCTGCTTTTCAGTAGACTCTAATGCCTTGCACATATTAGGTTCATTTGTCATTAAAGTTGTGCAGTTCAGTAACTTAGCAACTGCACACCTGAAATATTCAATATTACTGAAAGCACAGAGCACTCATTAACTTTGATTTGGAAAAGACTTTGTATGTCATATAAACTACATAGATATTGTCACAGGATATATGAGTTTATTGGATAAATGCAAAAACAATTATATCTAATTTATGGAAATGTGTTTCACTAACTCAATAAATAAAAGAATAGAACTGTGTGATTTGCTAAATGTTTGATTACATGGTTTTAAAATCATTGCCAAGCAAGACAGAATATATCAGAATTCAGACTTTATTCTTCTCTTATAATAGTTGTATATAATATATATTTTTTTGTTTATTGTAGAGAAACGCATACAAAATGATTTTGAATTATAAAATTAAATAAATTGAAAAGGACATTAAATGTTAAATGTTATTCTTCATAAAGGTCTAGGTAACAAACGTAGAGCAATCAATAACACTTGGGGCTCGATGCACGAAGCAACAACAGCTGCTCCGGAGCCCTTACGGGGCAGGTTCGCATAGGCGAGTATGCTTCCCGCAATGTAAGAAGCAGCGGTCATTATTTAAACAGCTAAATAAACTAATGAAAATACATCTACGTGTTATTCTCAGACTAATCTTTTCTTTGAATGCATCATTCTATCTATCATTTATTTAGTGTTTAATGTCCCTTTAATATACTTTATAACATTCAAACCTCTAAATTTCTGCCTGTTTCTATGCCATTATAGACAGCCTCTTAATCACATGCTTTTTGTATTTGCTTTTCACAACAGGAGACTGCTAGTTCATGTGGGTCATATAGATAACATTGTGCTTATACCCGTGGATTCTGCACAATACAGTTAAAATGCAAGTCAATAGATAATAAATAAAAAGTCACGTGATTAGGGGGCTGTCAAAAGAGGCTTAGATGCAAAGTAATCTCTGAGGTTAAAAGTATATTATTATAACCTTGTTGGCTGTGCAATACTGGGGAAATGGTAATAAAGGGATTATCTATCTTTTTAAATAATAACAACTTTCGAGTTGACTATCCCTTTAATACTAAGATGGAAAAAAAGTTTAACAACAAAAAGAAGATTTTTTCAGCAGAATCTGGTGTAAGGGATAGTATTGGGAAGGGGCCAAATGTGTGTGGGTATGTGTGTGGGTAGTGTTTTATGCTTAAAGGGACCGAAAACTCAAACTTTTTCTTTCATGACAGAGCATAAAATTATAAACAACTTTCAAATTTACTTCTGTTATATATTTTTTTTGTTTTCTTCTTATCCTTTGTTGAAAGTTCAGGAGTGTGGAATATTATATGGCATCAGTTTTGCAACAATATTATCCCTAAGCAAGAGCACTAGATGCACTATTTCCTGTCATGTAGCGCTCCAGACAGGTGCATGCTACCTATGTAGGTATCTCTTCAACAAAGAATAACAAGAGAACAAAGCAAATGTGATCATAGAAAAAATTTTTGATTTTTAATAGTTTTATTCTCTATCCAAATCATGAAAGAAACTTTTTAGGTTTCATGTCCCTTTACGTTTCATATTAGTCTAATATGTAAGGGAATTAAAGCACCTGCACTCTTAGACATGCAATTGTTATCACGCACAAGACTATACTTTAAGCAAATAAAAAAATAACTTAGGACTTCTAATTAGACTTGTGCAGCTTTGAAAAATTTGTTTTGGTTCGGATCGATTCGGATCGATTCGAATTTCGGTTCGGATCGATTCGAATTCGGAAAAAATAGAATGATTTTGTTTCAGATTCATTCCGATTCTTTTGGATTCGAAAAAAATCAGCTGGATTCGGTTTGATTCGGTTTGATTCGGAAATTCGGAATTTCGGTAAGTGTTAGGTGGGATGTGCTGTGTATTAGACTAGTATTATGTACTGTATATTAGGTTTAACCCATAGCAGAGTGATAAAACCTAATATACAGTACAATACTAGTGTAATACACGGCCATCCGAATCTACTGAATAAATTTGAATCGATTCGGATTTATTCGGTAGGTTTGGCACTACCACAATTCGGAAATTTGAATCGATCCAAATCTCTGAATTCTACAAATTCGTCCGAATTTCGATTCGGACCGAATCGAATCGCACATGTCTACTTCTAATATGAATACAAAAATAGAAGGGGAATGGACTGATGATAATGTACCATTTCAGAAACATTTCTAAGCTCTACTTGTAATCTAGGCCAAAATGTTTAACTGTGCATAATTTAAAAAAAAAATTCAGTCTACCTTTTATTTTTTATTTTGCCAGTTTTTTCTGTAATTAAACCATAACAAATTAAGAGCATTCCATGGAATTCACAAACATGGTAAAAATGTTAAAGTGATGGTAAATTTTCACAAACTGCGAAACATGTTTGGAAAGGTCTTCTCCTAACTAGCATATCGATATGCTTATTTATTACTCAAGTCATCTGTACACTAAATACATCTCTTTTTATTCATGCTACATTACATCATTGAATGCAGCCTCTCTCTCCAATTTTTCATGTGGGTTATTTGAGTGGCAGTTCAAGCCAGTTCAGCCAGTTCATTATTATCTTATCCTGGGTCCAAGCTTACAACGTTTCAAGCCAACATGGCTCTTAATCATGTACATCTTAATTATACAGGTTCCTGTTTTTTATACCCTCACCTGTTAATTATTCATCTGCTGTTCATTAACCCCTTGTATGAAAAACACAACTATTGCAATTGCACCAGTGACATCTAGTGGTTATATATAGTACACTCTTCTTTATTTATGATGTCTCTTTGTTTTTCAATAGAATGGGTGAACAGTGTCTGTATATCATTTAAAATATAAACATAAAAACCTATATACAATATTAAAAGAGGAGCATAAAATCCAAACATCTACAATGTCTACACAGTCTACAGAGTACATTTACATCAATCAAAAATGTATTTCTTTGCAGAATGTATTTTTATTGAGAAAATCCTACTTTAAAGAAAGCACTTTTTCTACTTCCTTATTTCACTTAATTCATTATCTTCATATTCTAACATTATAGAACAACCTGCTATCCACAAGCTCTTTTGTGTGCCCATTATCAACATATAAATGCACCAGGCATATAATCCTAATCTATCCATGTATGATTTTTCTTAGTAAAACAGACAATCTAATTATTAAATGCAGAACATCTCCCTAATTTTTAGGAGATGCTCTCTATCGCCCCCCCTCCTTGGTTTCATCACCTGGTCTATAACTAAGAATCTAAGATGACTAATATTGTGACCTGCAGAGAGGAAGTGAGAGGATACCGGTGCCTCCTTATTTTTGCACCTTATGTTAGATTTATGTTCTGTTATCCTCTCCCTTACCTCTCTGCAGGTCTCGCCAATGTAAATAAGTCCACATGGACATTTAATCATGTAAATAGCATATGTTGCTCTACATGTAAAATGTTTATTTATTGTGAACTTCCTTCCACTAGTTGGATGATAAAAGTATTTGCCTTTTATCATGGAGCTACAATGGCTACAATTCAAACATGGATAGCAGCCATTATTGCTGCTACCTATTGTTGATTGAATATTTCTCTTCCCGGGGCCTATGTCAGTATGTACAATCCAATCCCTAATTTCTATTCCTCTTATATGCAATCATCGGTTCCTTCTTAAATTCTTCAACCTGTGGATTACATTCCCTTATAATGTGCCAGTGTTTTTTTAGGACACCTGCAATCTTTCCACTCAACCTGTTATGTTGTGTTACAAATATCATATTGTTCTCACTTTTTTTGCCTGTTTGTTTTTGGCCTTGTCCAGAACCCTCCTCAACATTCACCTGCTGTTCTGCTATTAGTTCTCTTGGATAGTTCCTAGTAATGAACTTATTGGCCATTTCTCCCAATCTCTGTTTGCATTTATTGCCATCTGAGACAATCCTCTTTACTCTAGTGAACTGGCTCTTGGGTATTGCCCTGAGCACACTCTCTGGGTGGCAACTGCCATATTGCAACAAATTATTCTTATCAGTCTTTTTCGTGTACAGGTCAGTCTCCAAGAAACCTTTATCCTTATAGACATGAGTATCCAAGTACTCTACCTCACTCATGTTTAGACTGAACTTCAATCCATTTAATGAACAATTAAGATCTTCTATGAAGGATAATAGGCTCCCAATGTCGCCCCCCCCCACACGCCAAACACATCATCAATAAATCTCCACCAGGAGATACTATATGTTTGAAAATTTATATTTGAGTATACAAAATGTTCCTCAAAACTACTCATAAATATGTTGGCGTATGTGGGGGCGACGTTGGAGCCCATCGCTGTACCCTGTTTTTGAAGGTAGTAAGAGTCCATGAATAGAAAATAATTTTGATACAATATGACCGTCAACAAATTTATTAAAAATTCAATCTCTTTGGGAGTATAATTGCTACTGGATTTTAATATATTTTCTACTGCTGCAATTCCACTTGTATGCCTAATAGAGGTATACAAGCTGGAAACATCCAATGTAAACAATATGCATTTGTCTCCAACCTGTCCCAGATCTTTAAGTTTGGACAAAAAATCATTTGTGTCCCTTATATAAGAGGTTGTTTTCTGTATTAAGGGTTGTAATACTTTATCTAGAAAAACAGAAATATTTGACAACACAGAACCTATTCCGGCCACAATAGGGCGCCCAGGGGGTTTATTAATAGCTTTATGGATTTTGGGTAGCACATAAATAACAGGTCTAATAGGATATTTCTCAAATAAAGCATCCTTGAATTTTTTTGAAATAATATCCCTCTTAACTGCTAGTTGCAATATGTTCTCTATCTCCTTGTTTATCTGGGTAGTAGGGTCCCTGGTTAGTTAGGATTCGAAAAAAATTGGCTGGATTCGGTTTGATTCGGAAATTCGGAATTTCGGTAAGTGTTAGGTGGGATGTGCTGTGTATTAGACTAGTATTATGTACTGTATATTAGGTTTAACCAATAGCAGAGTGATAAAACCTAATATACTGTACAATACTAGTGTAATACACAGCCATCCGAATCTACTGAATAAATTCGAATCAATTCGGATTTATTTGGTAGGTTTGGCACTACCACAAATCGGAAATTTGAATCGATCCAAATCTCCGAATTCGACAAATTCGTCCGAATCGCACATGTCTACTTCTAATATGAATACAAAAATAGAAGGGGAATGGACTGATGATAATGTACCATTTCAGAAACATTTCTAAGCTCTATTTGTAATCTAGGCCAAAATGTTTAATTGTGCATAATTTAAAAAAAAAATCAGTCTACCTTTTATTTTTTATTTTGACAGTTTTTTCTGTAAATAAACCATAACAAATTAAGTGCATTCCATGGAATTCACAAACATGGTAAAAATGTTAAAGTGATGGTAAATTTTCCCAAACTTTGTTTGGAAAGGTCTTCTCCTAACTAGCATATCGATATGCTTATTTATTACTCAAGTCATCTGTACACTAAATACATCTCTTTTTATTCATGCTACATTACATCATTGAGTGCAGCCTCTCTCTCGATTTTTCATGTGGGTTATTTGAGTGGCAGTTCTTCTAGCCAATCAGAGCGTCACCATGCACCTTATGTTAATTGATCACAGCACGCTTCCATGCTTGGAACTCTGCGATCAACTTGAAAATGCTTGAAATGCGCATGCGCAACTCCTTACCCTATTTGCGCAACTGCTTTACTGCTTCTGTTGCCGTAACTTTAATATGTGCAGGAGAGAATGTATGTTTGTCCCTGATTCGTCCAGCATGTAAATATGATAAAAAAACATTCAAAAGGCTTTTTCAAAGGGTGTGTCCTAGGACTGCAATACAAGAAAAGTTTTTCTAACAATTCTTTTTTGTTTCTGTTTTCAAATGGAGGTGGATTTTCATGGATTTTGATTGATATTTGATATTTATTTTTGAGAGTTATCATTAATTTAGGGCTCCATGTACGAAGCAGTGAAAGCTGCTCCGGAGCCTTTGCGGGGCAAGTTCGCATATGCGAGCCTGCTTCCCGCAATGTAAGAAGCAGCGGTCTCGCTCTCGGTGATTGACAGCCCCTTCAGTCGCGTGATTGGGTAATGATACATACGGGCAAGCGGATCAATAGATCCGCTGCCCGTGTGTAGCGAAGGCGGGCGGACAGCTTCGCGAGTTAAGAAGCTGTCTGCCTGCCATTTAGTACATGGCGCCCATAGTGTCTTCAAGTAGTTTTTTCAAATCTATTTTACTGTATTTAGCAAACTGTAACAATTGTACATTTCAGCCCTTCTAAATAATCATTAAAGCTTCTACTAAAAATAAAATATTCACTTTTATTTTTATTTTCTCTAAAATGTCAGTATTTTAAAAACACTGATAACCAAAATGCAAACATTACAACATTCCAATATATAGGTAAAATCTAAGTTGTGAAGCTGATGTGCCTGATTTTATATTAAATATCAATAAGATAATTAGATGCAAAGACATATGCAATGACTCAAATTACTTAACTTAACATTTTTGCTCATGAAAGCAAAGTATTTTTCATTTTACATCACAGATTTCTTAAAACACAGGATGAATACTACTTAAAAAAGAACAATTTTAGAATCAATTTCAAAATATAGACTTCTTATTTACTGGCCTGCTTTAGAAATTCTAATAATATATACTGTATATATATATATGTTTTTTTTTTTTTAATTTTTAAATACTACTTCTGCTTAAACGGGAGTGAGCAGAGTCAATCCTGATTACCTAAATGCTATTTGATTGATTGAGTTCACGCTAGTATTGTCATTATATATTATTTGGGATATAAGTAACACCATATGAGAGGCCAAGCCTGGATGCAAAGCCCATAGGAAAATTACAAAACAAAATTATTAACACAACACACACACACATAATATATATATATATATATATATATATATATATATATATATATATAGTATCTCACAAAAGTGAGTACACTTCACATTTTTCTATATATTTTATTATATCTTTTCATGTGACAACACTGAAGAAATGACATTTGTAAAGTAGTGAGTGTACAGCCTATATAACAGTGTCAATTTGCTGTCCCTTCAAAATAACTCAACACACAGCCATTAATGTCTAAACCGTTGGCAGCAAAAGTGAGTACACCCCTAAATGAAAATGTCCAAATTGGCCCCAAAGTGTAAATATTTTGTGTGGCCACCATTATTTTCCAGCACTGCCTTAACCCTCTTGGGCATGGATTTCACCAGAGCTTCACAGGTTGCCATTGGTTGCCTCTTCCACTCCTCCATGATGACATCACAGAGCTGGTGGATGTTAGAGACATTGCGCTCAAACACATTCCATTAGAGGATGCCTCTCAGACACTCAATAAAGTTTAGGTATGGAGACATTTTATACAACACTATAAGAGAAGAAAAAAAGCCTCAATCTAATATTAGGCCTTTAAAAAGACAGGGAATACAGCACTCTTCATATTTATATAAAGCACATATTTATTGTTACACAGTTCCAATCCCAGAACTGAAACAAATCAAGCAAATATTGGTAAAGCTGAACAAATATACATATATATACAAAGTATCAAGTACTCACACATTGCATTCATTCAACATACATACTGAACCACACTATACATCAGCATTGAGATCTATATCTAATCACAAAAATCTTATGTGGCCACAATGACTAGGAAATAACAGCGCTGTTACTTTAAGAAAAAATCTTTGCAAAGATAATGACAAACTGCAAATAGTCCATTTCCAAAAAGTAATAATATAATAGTGTCAAATAGTAACTTTATGTTGATGAAGTCAAAATAGGTCTCCAAGCATTTATATCAGGAAAAGCATTAGTATGGTGAACAGGCAAGCAGGATAATAAGCAGAAAATAAGCATATAAATGTCCAGCTCCTTATTGCAATGCTTTTTAAGCCTTATAATAAGTGTTAATATGAAAAACAGGCAAGCA
Organism: Bombina bombina; assembly: GCF_027579735.1. NCBI lineage: Eukaryota > Metazoa > Chordata > Amphibia > Anura > Bombinatoridae > Bombina > Bombina bombina. The sequence continues at coordinate 1,063,712,448 of NC_069502.1, read as the reverse complement.
GGTTACTGAGCAGGAGATAAGCATATGTATGTCCAGCTCCTTATTGCAATGCTTCTTAAGCTTTATGGTGAATATATTGTGAAAATAGGGACCGTTACCTTCCGCAACTGGGCTTCTAAGGAATTTACCACAATGTGTCTTATAACATGGTATGATATTACCTGAAACTTCCAGCCCCTTTCTTTGCCACACCTTTGATTTTTTGTTCTGTTACCTGCAGTTTCTCTCCAAGAGTTTAAACAAACACACTGCTTAGCCTGTACCTCTATCTTCCAAATGCTTCCAGCGTAGTCTCGCCAGACCTGTTATTCAAGTAGCTCCACTCCACAGCAGCGAACTTATTTCTTCAACTCTGTGTAAAACTCCTTGTGGAATCTGCACTCATGTGAGTACTTCACAATCAAATGCAAAAACAGCCAACGTACGTTTCTCCAAGAATCCTTTGCAAAAAAGGGCTTCATCACGGCCCTTAAAAAGCATTGCAATAAGGAGCTGGACATTTATATGTTTATTTTCTGCTTATTATCCTGCTTGCCTGTTCACCATACTAATGCTTTTCCTGATATAAATGCTTGGAGACCTATTTTGACTTCATCAACATAAAGTTACTATTTGACACTACTATATTATTACTGTTTGGAAATGGACTATTTGCAGTTTTTCACTATCTTTGCAAAGATTTTTTCTTAAAGTAACAGCGCTGTTATTTCCTAGTCATTGTGGCAACATAAGATTTTTGTGATTAGGTATAGATTTCAATGCTGATGCATAGTGTGGTTCAGTATGTATGTTGAATGAATGCAATGTGTGAGTACTTGATACTTTGTATATATATGTATATTTGTTCAGCTTTACCAATATTTGCTTGATTTGTTTCAGTTTTGGGATTGGAACTGTGTAACAATAAATATGCGCTTTATATAAATATAAAGAGTGCTGTATTCCCTGTCTTTTTAAAGGACTAATATTAGATTGAGGCTTTTTTTCTTCTCTTATAGTGTTGTATAAATTGATTAATTAAGGGTGTGCACCATAACAGGCTATTATACCTGTGAAAATTTAAGCACTGTGAATGAGGAATAAGCGTTATTTTTTACCATAGGTATGGAGAGATGCTTAGCCAGTCCATCACCTTTACCCTCAGCTTCATTAGCAAGGCAGTGGTCATTTTAGAGGTGTGTTTGGGGTTGTTATCATGTTGGAATACTGCCCTGCGGCCCAGTCTCCGAAGGAAAGGGTCATGCTCTGCTTCAGTATGTCACAGTACATGTTGGCCTTCATGGTTCCCTCAATGGACTGTAGCTCCCCAGTGCCGGCAGCACTCATGCAGGCCCAGACCATGACACTCCCACCACCATGCTTGAATGTAGACAAGACACATAGTCTTTGCAGCCCTCACCTGGTTGCTGCCACACACGCTTGACACCATCTGAACCAAATAAGTTTATCTTGGTCTCATCGGACCACAGGGCATGGTTCCATTAATCCATGTCCTTAGTCTGCATGTCTTCAGCAAACTGTTTGCAGGCTTTCTTGTGCATCATCTTTAGAAGAGGCTTCCTTCTGGGCCAACAGCCATGCAGACCAATGTGATGCAGTGTGCAGCGTATGGTCTGAGCACTGACCGGCTGACCCCCCACCCCTTCAACCTCTGCAACAATGCTGGCAGCACTCATACGTCTATTTCCCAAAGACAACCTCTGGATATGACGCTGAGCATGTGCACTCAACTTCTTTGGTCCACCTTGGCAAGGCCTGTTCTGAGTGGAACCTGTCCTGTGAAACCGCTGTAGCTGCAGCTCAGTTTCAGGGTCTTGGCAATCATCTTATAGCCTAGGCCATCTTTATGTAGAGCAACAATTCTTTTTTTCAGATCCTCAGACAGATCTTTGCCATGAGGTGCCATGTTGTACTTCCAGTGACCAGTATGAGAGAGTGTGAGAATGATAACACCAAATTTAACACACCTGCTCCCCATTCACACCTGAGACCTTGTAACACTAATGAGTCACATGACACTGGGGAGGAAAAATGGCTAATTGGGCCCAGTTTGGACATTTCCACTTAGGGGTGTACTCACTTTTGTTGTCAATGGTTTAGACATTAATGGCTATGTGTTTAGTTATTTTGAGGGGACAGAAAATTTACACTGTTATATAGGCTGTACACTCACTACTTTACATTGCAGCAAAGTGTAATTTCTTCAGTGTTGTCACGTGAAAAGATATAATAAAATATTTTCAAAAATGTATGGGGTATACTTACTTTTGTGACATACTGTTTATATATATATATATATATATATATATATATATATATATATATATACAACAAACCCCTCTGAGGAAGAAGGACATAGAAACCTTTGAAACGCGTCAGGGTACCACAATATTGCCTTTTTATTGCTTTTATAACTGTTTTTAAACTGTTTGTTTTTGAATGCTTGCCTTTTATGCACGCATTGAGTTTATGATCTGCTACTAACTTTACCCACTGCCTGACTGGCCAGACTGCTGCTATATTAATCTGTTTTCACATTCAAGCAGCATTACAATCTGCATTAACAGCTTTTATCTGGCTAACCGCTATTGGTGTGACTAACACAAATATACTGGATAAGTCTGAATATAGGAACAGACTATCCCATTTTAGTCACTAACCTAACAAGCGATAATAACTGGATTAATTATCTGCTATATAAATCGACTTGGCTGGAATTATTGCCTGTGACACCAAAGAAATATTGACCATATATTTATTCTCTGACTGGCTTGGGACACAACCATCTGTGAATTAACCTCTAAACTTATGTGCTGTCACTATACCTCATATCAGTGAGGACATAAAATGTGAGTGTGATATATGCCATTTTTTATACTTTTATTGAATAAAACGGTATTACACTATCTTTGCTGTTTTCTGTCTTTCTGGGTATAAATCGGGACAAGAAAGTTCATACCAAGACAAGAGAACCAAGCTCCAAGAGGCAACAAGCACAGGAAGTTTTCTAAAGAGACCAGCATAAGGGGGATCCACATCTTGTGTTACTCCAAGAGGCAGTTGAATCATACAGATCATACTATCCAGGATCCACCAACAACTAGATACATCCTCCAATGCGGCAAACTTACCTCATAGGATTGAGGTAACTTTTGGTAAGGGTATCTAATACTCCTACACTACACTTGGATCTCATCAACTTTGTCAAAGACTCTTTTATATTTATATACTTATTTACTCATACACTTCATTTTTTATTTTATATAGGGCTAACTATCACCTCTGAGACTCAAATATAATCCGTAATTAAGAATATCTATAAGCGCTGTTTACCCTTTGATATATATATATATATATATATATATATATATATATATATATATATATAAAAGTCCCATTTACATTAAACTACATATATGTATATATCTCACTGTAGCAATTAGCACTTAAAAAATTAACCAGAGATCAGATCTCTGGTTCATTTTATAAATGTGCCCCAAATGCCCCCAAAACACAGCCTAGTATATTTTATTAAAAAAAATAAAGATAGCAGCAATAAAATGGAAGCTCACTCGTGAGTGCAATGCTTCCCAGCAATGCAAACATGAGGTTGTGTTCCCATTTCTGAAAACTTGTAATACAAGTGCACATTTGTGTACACTGGTATTACACAGTGGAGCAATATCACTTTCATGAAAGTGATATTTAGCACTCACTTGTATTCTGGCCCTTATGCTTCAATTCCATACGTAGTGATGTCGCAAATTGTTCGACGGCCAATAGTTCTCGGCGAACATAGCATGTTCGCGTCTGCCGCGGCGGGCGAACATGTGCGATGTTTGATCCTCCCCCTATTCGTCATCATTGAGTAATACTTTGACCCTGTACCTCACAGTCAGCAGGCACATTCCAGCCAATAAGCAGCAGACCCTCCCTCCCAGACCCTCCTACCTCCTGGACAGCATCCATTTTGGATTCATTCAGAAGCTGCATTCGTAGTGAGAGGAGGGACAGTGTAGCTGCTGCTGATTTAGTAGGGAAATCTATAGCTAGGCTAGTGTATTCAGTGTCCACTACAGTCATGAAGGACTCATCTGATCTCTGCTGTAAGGACAGCACCCCAAAAAGCCCTCTTTAGGGCTGCTTTTTTTTTTTTCCTGCTTAATCTAATTTCAGCTGCCTGCCTGCCAGCGTGTGTGTCAGGCTCACAGCGTATACTGTGCCCACTTGACCAGTGCCACTACTCATATCTGGTGTAACAGTAGTGTAGATTTAAAAAAAAAAAACACTGTGTTAAATAATAGCAGTCAGTTTCCTTCACACGTGTGCGTTTAAGTGCCTGCCTGCCAGGGCACAGTGTCACCCCAGTGCAACTCATATCTGGTGTAACAGTAGTGTAGATTTTTTAAAAAAAAACACTTTTTTGACTGTGTTAAATAATAGCAGTCAGTTTCCTTCACACGTGTGCGTTTAAGTGCCTGCCTGCCAGGGCACAGTGTCACCCCAGTGCAATTCATATCTGGTGTAACAGTAGTGTAGATCTTAAAAAAACAACACTTTTTTGACTGTGATAAATAATAGCAGTCAGTTTCCTTCACATGTGTGCGTTTAAGTGCCTGCCTGCCAGGGCACAGTGTCACCCCAGTGCAACTCATATCTGGTGTAACAGTAGTGTAGATTAAAAAAAAACCACACTTTTTTTACTGTGTTAAATAATAGCAGTCAGTTTCATTCACACGTGTGTGTTTCAGTGCCTGCCTGCCGGGGCACTGTGACATCCCAGTGCAACTCATATCTGGTGTAACAGTAGTGTACATACCTGATCTTTTAAAGCATGTTATTCCAAACAATTTAGGAATGTTAGGTGATTTATGCCCTTTATGGATTAAAACCAGACTCTGCATCAACTATGTAATTTTCCATGGGAGTTTTGCCATGGATCCCCCTCCGGCATGCCACAGTCCAGGAGTTAGTACCCTTGCAACAACTTTTCCATCACTATTGTGGCCAGAAAGAGTCCCTGTGGGTTTTAAAATTCGCCTGCCTATTGAAGTCTATGGCGGTTCACCCGGTTCGCGAACAGTTGTGAAAGTTTGCGTCCGCTGTTCGCAAATGCAAAATTTTAGGTTTGCGACATCACTACATACTAACTTTATTTGTTTGATAATTAATAAATACAGATCTCAGTTGTATTTTGGATAGGGAGAGGATCATAAATATGGTGTAAAGCAAACACACTTTCCTTGCAATGTTATAGATATTTTCTTATAATAAAATGTAAGTAATGAATTACAATACAATAATGGCATACTCATAATACAATAATACACTGTACATTAATAATAAAATGTAATATTACAGTATAAATTAAATAAACATCATGTTAAATTAAGTATTTAATATTACATTAAAACTTAAAAGTTACAACATTAAATTTAAAGATAAATAAAATTAAAATAACAAATAACAATATTAAATTAAACACACAATTCCCTTCTGTCTGCTTTCAGCTGTGTGCTTGCTAGTAAGTCAATTTACAAGTTGTTTGCAAAGTTTATATAATTTAAAATGAGCAAATGTTTTACAGCAAATTAGAATAAGGTCAATGCAAGTCAGAGGACATTGTTAAAATCAGGACATTTCAAAATGTGTCCAGATTGGTATTTGTATTTGTATTTAGTACATGTCAACACAACAGAATAACTCAACAGGAAATAAAAAAAAAACTTCACAACCAACTTGAATTTGTGATTATCCAATCTGGAGATTTTTCTCTAAGTCAGCCATTTCAGCAGTGCTGTTTTGCATTTTTGTGTATAGAATCATCTACTGTCTTCTACTTTAAACTAGACCCTTATTTATGAAGCTGTTTAGTCAGTGTTGGTACCATTTTGGTGCATGCTTGCTAATGCAAGCCTGCAACTGAAAGTTAAGAAGCATCGGTCACGCAACCACTGCTTCGTAACTTGTTTGCAACCTTAGAGGTTGCTGATGTCAGACAATACAGACTCAATTGGGATGACTGACAAGCCCTGTTCGCACTCAATTAGGATTAGGGGGCAGGGTTATCTTAAATTCAATTCCAATGGTCCTGAAAGTGTACATTCAGGTTCTTTTTGTGAGAACCCTGTCTGCATAAACAGGGCCTATATTCACCTTTACTGGCATGCAAGGAGGTTAAAACCTCACTTCAAAGTGAGATAGATACATATATACACACACACATATATATATATATATATATATATATATATATATATATAAAAGACATTTTGACTCACAAATAAATGAAAAATATGCCTGTTTTATAAAAATGTACCTATTCAACACAATTAATTATAGTCAAAGGAACTTCAGAGTTATGTTTATATCCATATATCTATATTTAGTACTTTTTCAATGGCAACAGTTTGACAAGGCATTTCATTACAATGAACTACATGTTCGTTTGCTTTATAATTAAATGTGCTACACATAAAACTAGTAAACACATCACTCACTGTGTGAACTGTGATCCACACTAATTCCTATATTGCTGATTATAATACACTTCCATTTATACTGAATCTGTGAGGCATGCAATTTACATTACTTTCACTGAAACACCTTAATGCAGCATGCAAATGCATTTAAATATAAAATAGGTGTGGGAGTGCTAAATGCGTAGAGGAGAGGGAGATTTTTTTGAGTTAAGGGAGTAACTGTATATTTAAAAAAAAAACAATTCCATTGGGTTTCTAAATGGTACAGAAAATTGTAGGACATTAATTTTGTTTTTTAGTTATACAGTTTACAAGAATGTGGTGCATTGTATATTTTCTGACTTGCATTTTTAGTACACACATTATATAAATACAATACAATGTGCATTACTTTAATTTGTTTTTATTATAAAAATTAATAAATTAATAAACATAGCTAAAATCTTTAACACAAATTAATTTATTAAAGCAAAATTATATCCACAACTATGAATCTCATTTTTATCAGGATATTTTTTATTAATTTGCTAAAGGGAAAACAAGTTGCTTCGTTTGGACATAAAATATATAGTATTGGTAGAATTATTGATTTCTAGTAGGCAAACTGAACCTATTAAAAAAAAATACAAAAATATTAATAATAATTATTATTATTATTATTATTTATTTGTAAAGCGCCAACAGATTCTGTAGCGCTGCCCATGAGTACAAGGATAAAAGTACAACGAAGAAACAAATCAATAAAAATCAACATTTTACAGACAAATACAGGGGGAATTGAGGGCCCTATTCTTGTAGGAATTTTCAATCTAGATTAATTATTATAATTTTTATTTGTATTATTATTTTAAAACCAGTAAAATGATATATAACTACAAGGACATACAGAACTTTAAACAAAACAAAAATGACTAATAAAAACTAGTAGTGAATTAAAGGAATTAGTTCTCGCTTACAAGATAAGTGCTTTTTTGAGGATAACATTTTAAGTAGGTAGTTGATTGCAAAACAGAAGAGCGGACCTGTTTGTAATTCATTTGTTACCTTTGTATTTTAGATGTGTAAAGGAATATTGTGGTTACAGAATAACCAGCAGCCATTTAAAAATAATAATCTATGATCTGATAAATGATTCTCATAAAAGTATTATCTCTTAAAACTTAAAATAATAAAAATAAAAGATTCAACTTATAAACAGCCTGCAGCATGTCTCTGACCCACATCAAGACACATTATAGCAGCTTATAAACTTGCGAGGACAGTAAAATTGTTGAAGCATATGTCAGGGGAGCTAAGTTTTAACCTTTTGTTTTTATGTTATCTTTTAAATAATAATCTTATCTTTTAACTAATACAACTTTTCCACAGACCATTATAGTTTCAGACTACAGTATCACTCTAACTTTGAACTGTGTTTCTTAATGGAAAGTATAACAGTAACAAAGGATTAATACACAATGTCACCTTCCCCCAAAATGCAATCAAATTAAAAAAAGAAATAATAAAAAAAAAAATTGTAAATACTTCTTTTGTAGTATAATGTAACATAGAAATGTGACAAACTTTTTTTGTTGTTGTGGTTTTGTAGTCTGGAAACTATATCAGCTAAACAATGAGATCAAGCAATTTGCTCCAAACAAAGGCTCAGCTGTAGTATAAATTTGCTATACAAACAAATGTACACTTTTTTCAATATAAGTATAAAAATAGTTAACACTTTATTCAGATTTCAAAAGGATCCATATATTACTCTTGAGAAAGATCTTGAGAAAATTCCAACCGGGATCAAAACGCGCCAACCTATTTTCCATAGGACATTGTTAACATTATATCTGGCAGTTATATATAGTTTTATTGTGCATGTTGAATATATTTATATCAGTATTCAACTATTAACATTTCTTCTCCCACAGTTTTTTTTCACATGCTGTTATATTAAGATATCTCTGGAACACTTCCTTGGAGCATTAGGATTTTTTTCTCTATTGATCAAATTAATTTTTTTAGGATTATAACTTGTTTTTGTGGGACATATATTTCCTGGAGTATAGCACAGACACTGCTAATGATTTCTTTTTGACATATTTTTTTTTTGTCTTTTATCTATTTGGGATCTACAGGACTTCTTTTTATCCTTGTCATCATATTTTTGATTGTATATGTAATATATGGATCTATATTTACATTTTATTGTGATAGATCTCAATAAATTGTTAACCATTTTTGCACTTGAAATACGTTTGTACATTTGTTTGTATAGCAAATTTGACACTTCTGACTTTACATATATAAATCTCTGGTATATTTTTGTGTTTTTCTCTATTATATTATTTGTTTGCCTATTTATTTATTTATTTATTTTAGAACATTACTTATTATTTTTGAAGGATTCATAATTAGTCATACTTAAAGGTGGGAAACTGGCAAACAACACAGGCCTATTGGATTCTAGCAGCAGAATAAAGTAAACATTATAAGTGCAGATTTTTAATGGTGATGAAAAGTAAAACAAGTGTCCTTTGTCCATTATTATAAGATCAACCATCTGCTCAAAAATATGTGAGAAATGACAGTGCTCTCTTCTTGTTTAATCATGATTTTGTTCAGCTAAAGCTAGAACAGTTTGTTTATTTAACATATTTCTTTGGCTTCTTAGGATTTATCCTTAAGAAAGAACAACACCTGTCAACAAATAGGGAAATAATCAATCTGTGATGCTTAACATATATTTCAATCCAAATATATATGATTTATATCCTGTTAGTGTCATGTGGAAATGAAGCCAACAAATTCAATTAAGAATCAAACAATATTAGATTTCGTTTGGTGTTTTCAATATAAATACTAATAAAGCTTAAGTTTTTGTATTATATGTTTTTAATTATTTTTTATGTATATACAGTATATATATATGCGTACGCACCTACGTATGTTTTGTTAAAATATTTGTAAGTGTTAACACTGGTGAATTATTTAAAGTGATTTGTTTCTGGTGTTAACACACTTTGATATTTTTGTTTGGTGTGTGTGTGTATATATATAATCAACAAGACTCATATTGCCCAACATATGGCACAAATGCTAAAGTAAATAAACTCAACAACATTTTCCTTTAACATAGTATCCATAAAATAGCATGTCCATTGTATATCACATATAGAAGAGTAACAAACTGACAGTTATTTCAGACCAGCCTGATAGAACCACAATTAAAATAAATCAACACAAAATTCAACCTCAATTCCTTGAGATGTGGGGCAGCATGTGCCATTTAACAGTGTACTAAAAAATACACTATCATAACTTTGCACTACACAGGATGATTTCTAACCTAAGTGTTCTTTAAAAAAACAACAACTAGGTATTATATTATTGATAGGCAACCTGATTTATTGAGCTTTACCCAGACCTTTAAAGTTAAAAAAAGTATATATTAATATTTAAGAATGCTTAAAAATATCATGAAAATTAACAGAATAACTCAGTTGCCTAATTATATATTCTGACATGTATTCATTATTTGACCTACAGTCCAAATATCTTATAATACTACACATATATACAAAAATAGTAACAGGAATAGTAAAGCCTTTGGCACATAGCATTAGAAATACTCTGAAACTTTGATCAAGATTATCTTAAAACGTCCTTAAGGAATAGGTAAGGAACATAGATTAAAGGAAGTATAACCTAGGTCCTAATCAACAAGAAAGTTCATCTTTGTTTGATGAGTTCAGCTTTTAGACAAAGGTTAACAGCTTGTGTTCTTCATGTGATCTTTTGGTGCTTTCAATGTGTTTGCACATTGATAAATGTTGCAGCAGCAATCAATATACAAAAGAGGTGCTGACTGTACAGCTGTCTGTGAGTGCTGGTGAGAACCCAGACTGTGAGTTTTGCAGGGTCTTAGGATGTGTATCCAGTCCAATTTAAGAGTGCAGTCAATTTCCGTGTTTTATAAAAATAAATATATTTATATATATATATATATATATATATATATATATATATATATATATATATATATACACACGCACAGAAAGACAAGTGCACTTTCAGGAATGAACACCAGCACAATAAATTGTTAACTTGTTCTATGGCAATTTAAAACCTGGGAGCAGCTTCTTTTAGCACAATAATGTTTTTCACAGTGAAGAACTTTCCTGTAGTATATCAGTCTGATCCCACCTAATAAGGTCATCCCAGCCCCAAAATACCAGGCAATCCCTCTCTGAACAAGGGACATGGCAACCACAAATGATCGTCTGAGCCATCATTGTGCCTCGTCAGTGAGGTTTAGCCATATTCCTCTAAGTAAGCGCAAGGGGTCCATGTCTGGTTTCCCCTTTTCCCCTTAGGAGACTAAATACATATACTGTATATATGTATACCTTTGCACAGTGTTGTATAATAATAATTGAATAACTGAATCATTGAACATGAATAAGATATCACTGATATCTAATGAACGCCTCATTATATGAATTATTTTTTATATCAAATGGTTTTAACACAAAAACAAATAGTGATAAGGTCAAAGTAGCAATAATAATCACAATCCCTAGGTAGAAATTGATAAAATGTTTCTCTATAGCAGCTTCACCAAACCTAACATATTAATTGTAAGAATAACCTGTTTTATAAGAGGTCAATAATTTCCAATTACAGTATTAATTATATTATCTATAGGAACTTTAAATTTGTGTAGTCTGATAAGCTGGACTTTATTTCTGATAGGGAAAACAAAGTTTACTCAGAAAAGGTGACTTGTTCATGGTGGACAGAATTTTTTTTTTCTAAATGATGCAATTTCATTTCCTAATCAATAAATATGTAAAATGCTGATATTAATAGATCAAAACTATAAGTTAGGTTCCTTTTTATCTATGTTTTTATTTTTTTCTTATGGCAACTGTACAAATATATTGCTTAGATGTACATCTTTGTTTTCCGTCTAGCACCAATATCAGATCTCATGAAAGGTCAACATGTACAATAAAGTAAAACTCTTGGCGGATTTAGCTGCAGTGTTACAGAAGTAGCTTTATTGTCAGTCACATAAATATCTTAAACACCTTGAGTCTCATTACACATTTAAGTAAGTTTGCTTTCTATGATCATCTCTGCATTCTTTTGAGTTTTATTCACAAAGGACAAAAAAGATCTTAGCCATCTCTGCTGTCCAAAGACAAAATAAAAGCTTTCAGTTCATATTGCTGTTTTTTTTTTCTTTTTCATTTTTACAATTCATGGATAAAGGATCTTTTATTTTATGTTTTGTTTTTTAAAGCTGTTTGCAGTTGGAAAAAGATATACATGCTCAATGAGACTATTTTAAAGTTAACAATCCAAAGAACTATATTTAGTTAACCCTTTAAGACTTTTAAATGTTTTTTTTATGTATGTATTTCTGGGTATATATGTCTGTAAATACATAAATACATATATAAATACATATGTAAACACACACACATATATATATATATATATATATATATATATATATATATATATATATATATACACAAAATAATATAATTATAATATCCATTTTAGACATGTATATGTATGTATCTAAATGTTAAAGTCCTTTGCCTGCCATTTTATTTATTTTTAACACCTGAGACCTCATATCTTAGAGCCCTTCTAACTTTTGTGTGCAATTTATTTAATTATGTTTTTTAGATTGCGTTACTATGAGTATACCTGTATTTTGTAATGTATTTTTTTTGTGTTTTGTGACATTTTTTTCACAAAACAGTTAACCAGAGCTCTGAGGTCCAACTATCTCGACGAGTGTTAATTTTAATTGCGCTAAACCGATCATGTTTACTTTCAACTTGTAATACGAGTGGTAAACCCGACAAGCTCAAACACACGTAATAAACCCCTTATTGCTCATTCATAACTGTTAGTTCTCCATTTCTAATCTGGCCCTTTATCAGTTTTTTTATCATTTCCAATGAGTTTACAAGAGTTTAGGTGTATAACAAGGGAGTCCGATAAAATGGAAGTCAGAAAGGGAAAAATAACATTTACTACAATTATTTGTTTTATGTAAGGGTAAGACCTCTACATATTTATATACAGTTAGGTGTTTTGTTAAATAAATGTAAAAGCATCATAAAATACCATGTTAAATAATCTGTGGGTTCCATGTATTAAAAGGTAAGGAACAGTTCAGATCAGCACACTCCCAAAAGTCTCCATAGACAAAACTTCCAAGGAAGGGGTATAGTAGGAAACATGGGAAACCTCACCCGGCCTGGACACGGAAAGGATTGACAGATTGATAGCTCTTTCTCGATTCTGTGAGTGGTGGTGCATGGCCGTTCTTAGTTTGTGGAGCGATTTGTCTGGTTAATTCCGATAACGAACTAGACTCCTCCGTGCTAACTAGTTACGCAACCACCGGCACTCTAATAAAGGTGTTTTCTTTACACTGAAAGTGCTACCTTCTTCACCTTATGTATTAAAAGGTAAGCGGACAAGCTTCTCAACTTGAGAAGTTGCCAGCTCATCCTCGTGGCATACGGGCAGCAGACCATGTTCGTCCACTGCCTGTATGTATCATTACACGCTCAAGTGAGCATGTAAAGCCTGCCCCTTCTCTCGCACGACCAATCACATGAAGGAAGAGTCTGGTAATCACGCCAAGCAAGCGAGTTTGAGGTGATTTTGAATGACTGCTGCTTCTTACATTAAGGCTTGCCTGTGAAAACCTGCCCGCAAAAGCTCCAGAGCTGCTTACACTGCTTTGTAAAAAGAGCCCTATGTGCCAATATGTTGTCACTTATCTACAAGAGATAATTCAACTTTGTGGTCATCCTTAATCAAACTATCACCTTCTATACAGTACCTTTTGTAATTACTATTTGAATTCAGGGCTGCTCCCTGGAAATAGCATAAGTTGCAGTGCTTCAGAAGTTTACCACTCACGAACCCACAAAGAAAAAGTGGAACAAAGGAAGATTATTAAAAAAAAGATAAATGGGGTGAGTCAGATACTGGTCAGTAAAATGTATGTTTGTATAGAAGGGAGATAACTAAAATCAATAGTGAGGATTTGCAAAATAGTGGCCAATTTTAAAAACATACTAAAGTAAAAGGAAAGACAAATCCAGTAAAATTTTTCCAACTAAAATTCAGTATTACTTTTTTGTGTATTACAATTAATAAGAAAACAGAAACTAAGATTCTATGTTTTGGAGGGACGGCACTGTGACCCCTTTAGTTAGCATATTCAGTTTTTGCACATGTGCTTGACTTTTTGATTTTTATATAGAGACTGTTCCAGAGTTGTAATATAGCTGAGAAATATTTTAAATAAATTAATTGACAAAGAAAATATGATGTATTCAACTTTATGGAGTCAATTTATTATAGTGCGAGCGGACATGATACAATGTAGCGTATCATGTCCGCTGCACATCGATAAATGACGACAGCATATGCTGTCGGCATTTATCATTGCACCAGCAGTTCTTATTTTTGTTGTTTAGATACCAGTTTTAATTTTTTTTGTGTTAACACTATAGCCATACAAATATAATAATAATAATAATAATACTATTATTATTATTATTATTATTAGAGATTTGAATTATTTTTTTTTATGCTGATTTGGTGGTTCATCCAGTACACAAACAGCCAAATACAATATTAAATAAACAGTGAAAGAACACATGATTCCTTGACCAAATAGAATTGTTTGCTCATGTTGTTTTGTGTAAAAAAAGGTGCAGGAAGGGGCAGACAAAGTGGGAGGGAGATATATTGTTTGGCTAAACAGCTCCTTTGTGTATGATGTATGGGGGTCATGTGTTGATTGTCCCTAGTAATAATAACGATTTATGTTAGGGACAGTCAAAAAGGCACAAAATTTTGACTTTAGCCATACAGGTTTGACCAATCCAGCCGTAACTTAGAATAGGGAGGTGGAAGACTAGGATAAGCTCAACCATTTAAATCAATGGCTATTGGAATATGCCATTGTGTAACTGTGGTTCCTCTATGTGCTAGACATTGACTCAAATTCAATGACCAAGTTATTAGGTCTGTTAGCATTTAAGGATAGGTTCTTTTTAATTGTTCAAAATCTATAATATAAATTTTTTGTTAAAATTATTTGTATATATGCTGTCCCCATTGAAAATTACTGCAACAAATCCAAGATGAATATTAGGCTGAAACTAATGCCTACATGAACAAAATTAATCTGAAACAAATGTTTTTTTTTTGTCTGTGCACATGTCTAATTATTATCATTATCATTATCATTGCTATTACTTAATTTTAACTCCAAACAAACAAATAACTTAGAATGTATTGTGACATATATAAGTGCTATTAAATTATAGTTTTATTAGATATCCAGTTCTGTATGTATTGTTAGAATATGTTTAAATTTAAAGTTTGTTATTATTAGCTATCAGTAACCAGATAATTAAGTATAGATTGTGACTCAATTAATAATAATTGGATACTTGTATGGCACACAGCCTCTAACTAAATCGACTCGCAGCACTGATAACAGGTATTATTACCCAACTTAATAGTACTCATTTTACTGACCTCGGAAGGATGAAAGGCTGAGTGGCAGATCTCTGTAACAGGGGATTAGCATGATGATCTATCTGTCCGGCTTTATGAACTATGTTATTTGTTTATAAATTTATTTAATATTGGTTAGTGGTATTTGGGAAATCATCATGAATATCAAGTAAAAAAAAAGAACATTATTTCCCACAGGTAGTACCTTTAGATACTACTAACATGTTGACTGAACATTTGGTGTTTTCCCTACCACACACACATCAGTACAGGATTAGAACAGCATGTCCTGAGATTTGGATGCAATTATAAACAAGGAACAATTTTCTGGTCCTAATTAACTTCACTTAAAATAAGCATTGCATAACAATAAGTCTTCAAGGATACAAAGTCAAGACCAGTAAATTAACAGATTTTATTTATTTATTTATTTTGCATAATGAGTAGTTATATTTTTATAGACCAATTTGTTGCAGTGGCTATAAGCTGACAAAAATCAAAGATGCAGTGTCACCACAAGTAATCAACAACACCTGTGCTGTAACATTATTATTTTTGTATTATCAGTGAACTATAAACAGCCTAGTTTAATGGGCTTTCTTTTTCCCCCCTGTGCCCTCTTTGTAGTAATGAATAAAAACAATAACCTCCACCCAGTGGACTGTCAAACCATTTTTTTTTTTTATTTCTTCCTACACTAAATAAAATATTTATTTTATCAATATAGATAAAAATTAAAAACAGTGGCAATTTTAGTGTAAAAACAGTCACTTCCAGTTATATTGTTTTGTTTTTAAAAACAGTGATAAATTACATAAATGTTTACATGAAAACTGTCACATTTTATATTAATTTCCCTTGATTACATTGGTCATCGCATTTTTTCTCCAAACAAACACTTGGAATCTTAGGCATTCCTCATCCATTATTCTACTCCATGAATGCTCAACTTCTCTCTCTTTCACCAATACACACCATCCAATACTCATTGGTTTGACTTTTAAATAAGCATTCCTTTCATTTAATAACTTTTCAAGTGTGCCGCAAAAATTTCATCTACCTATGGTGCCTCAAACCAAATGTATCAGTCAATATAAGCTTCCAAAAAAAAACGATGTGAGATAACATTATTTCCTACCTTATAATTAAAAAAAACTATTTTCCTGCTACATCCACCCAAAAACAAACTATTATGTATTAAAGTTCTAATTAATGTCAAAATTAATTCCTTGAAAATTATAATGGTGTCAACTGATAAGTAAAATACAGGTAATACATACAAATAATGGGTAAAAGGCTACATGTAAGTGTGGCATGAAATGCATGTCATATCTTATGTTTCCAAAAGTCATGTTTAGATTAAAGGGACATAATACTCATATGCTAAATCACTTGAAACTGATGCAGTATAACTGTAAAAAGCTGACAGGAAAATATTACCTGAGCATCTCTATGTAAAAAAGGAAGATATTTTATCTCACAATCTCCTCAGCTCAGCAGAGTAAGTTATGTGTAAAAAGTTATACTTCACCTGCTCCCAGCTGCAGGTAAAAATAAAAAAAATGAAGAAATGAACAGCAGCCAATCAGCATCAGCAGTGCTGAGGTCATGAACTCTTACTGTGATCTCATGATATTTGACTTAACTCTCATGAGATTTCATAGTAAGCTTCCTTTACCTGATTGGTGAAATAATATGAGAGTGCACGAGGCTCATCCCCTAAGCTGTCCTAGGACAGACACACTAAAATGCTGCTTAGAAATCCTTTACAATGGGAGGTGGCTACTGAGGAACTTTTGAGGTAAAATATCTTTCTTTTTTACATAGAGATGTTCAGGAGATATTTTATAGTCAGCTTTTTACAGCTATGCTGCATCACTTTCAAGTGTTTAAACATTTGGGTATTATGGCCCTTTAAATGCATTCAATGCATCTATTTATAAAAAAAAAAGCCTTATATTTAAAGGGACGGTCTACTCCCCAGTTTTGCATAACCAACACGGTTATATGAAAATACTTTTTACCTCTGTGATTATTTTGTATCTAAGCCTCGGGAGACTGACCTTATGTCAGTTCTTTTGACAGATATGTATTTGAGCCATCAACGCGGACTCCTAATTAAATCCATTGGAGTGAGCACAATTTTATCTATATGGCACACATGAACTAGCACTGTCTAGCTGTAGTAACTGTTGCAATGCACTAGCTAAAAGGTGGCCTTCAAAGACTAATAGATTAGCATTTTAGCCTACATAGGTTTTCAACAAAGAATACCAAGAAAAATCTAAATATTATTTACAGGCTCAATGACACTCTAGTGACTGTTACAAATTAGAAAATTATTATTCCAGATTATTTGAAATTTAGTAAACAATGTAGTATTGCTACGAGTAATGCTAGTAGAATACTTGGTTGTACTGATAGAGCTATTTGTAGCACAGAAAGTAAGGTTCTTATGGCAATTAACAGATCATTAGTTAGGCCTCATCTGGAGTATTGTATGAAATTCTTGAGGCCAGAAGGATATAAACTAACTGTAATAAGTGCAAAGAAAAGCTAGTAAAATGGTACATGGTATAAAAATAAAAATAAAAATAAAAAACTTACCATGAAAGGCTCAAACTTTAATATGTATAGCTTAGAGGAGAGAAGGGATGGACGTGATATGATAGTAAATTCAAGAACATTAAGGGGCTAAGTAAAACTGAGGCTGTGAGTATTTTTGAAAAATTCAAGAACAAGGGGTCACAATCTCAAGCTGAAGGGTAGTAAATTCAGGAGAAATTTGTTGAAGCACTTTTTTTACAGAAAGGGTAATTGATTCATGGAATACACTTCCATAAGAGGTGGCAATGACAAACACTGTAGGGGATTTTAAGAATGCCTGGGATAAGCATAAAGTTATTTTATGAAATAGATAAGTTTATATTTTTACGAAATATTGGGCAGACTATATGGTTCTTATCTGCCATCAAAATATTTGTTTCTATGTGAAACAAAAACAATCAAAATCAAAATCTGAAACAATAATACACTTTTTTTGTTCGTAATAACATTTGCGGATTTCCATATCTGAATAAATAAGTTTCATAAGAAAATATAATTGTATAGTTTTTCACACTGGTTAGTGTAAACAAAATACAACATACAGAGGAAAGAACACTATTTATATATGTGTTTTATCTATATTTCTATCTATCTATCATCTATCTTTCTATATTTTTCATGAAAAGGGTATAAGTTAAACTGTTTATTGTTCTTATATACCAGTCTGTGGTGTAAAATCTCACAATGCAGCAATGGTTATTTTAATGTTCCTTGAAATATTATTGAGAACATGTCTCTGCCAAGCCATTAAGGAAAACACCACAATAATATAAATTTAGATGTAAGCACAAAAGATAAAAATGGTCTTAAAATAGGGAAACAATTGGAAAACATTAATATGTTTAATAAGTAGCTTTGCTTTGTTGATAAATTAAAAAAAAACTGTAAGCTAAAACATTTGACAGTCTCTCCAGAATACTGATATAACAAGTTAATTAAAAATATCCAATTTGGTCAGAGTCTGGAAGGTACAAAGTGCAGAACTTTATTATTTCTTTTATAGAAGGATGGTAGAAAGTATTCCTTAGTTTTTGATATTGTACAGTAGTATGGGGAGATTTTCATATATCAAAGCTCAGAGGATTCACAAGGTCAATTGCCCTCTCTCTGTAAATTGTGACATTTTTAAATAAAAGGCGGCTTTGTCACAGGGAAAAAAAATGTATCATGCCAGATTACATTTTTATACCTTTTATTTCAATAACATAAAAATGTTCATTGTGAAGAAAAAGTAGTAAAGTTGGAAGTTTGAAGTCATGGTGTCAAACTGTCAAATGACAAATGTAAAACTCAACATACAAAGCTAATGTGAATTTTCTTTATGTGGTTGAAAAAATAAATTAGTGTGGGTAGCTTGAAACTAGTTTCTAGATGTAAATGTTACTACACTGTAGTCTAAGTAATTTGTGGTTTGGTTTTGACCGTTTTAATGATTGTGTTTATTCGTGGAATAATGGTGAAAATATTGTAGTTTTGTTTACATTTAAATTTACCTGCATTACGAATGGTTTAAATTCAAATTACATTTTCAAATGTTATTCTTAGGTGTTTTGTCGATTACCTTTAAAATATGAGATTAAAAGTGTGTTGTTTTTTAGTAATAGGTTCAATAAAATGGCCATGCTTTAATTGAGAATTCTAGAAAATACATCAATTCACAACAACAGTGATTACACTAAATCTATGACTGCCCCAGCTGGGGAACAGACAGGAACACCTTTGTAACATACAAAACCCTCATGGTCTGTATTACATCATTATGGGCAAGTTTACAAGTCACGCGATATTGGTTTTCCATTTGCAATGTGGTATTTTTGCAATCAATTTCCATTGCGCAGATATTACAAGTCTTGAAAAAAAAATCACGATTCTGCACGTGCAATCGCCATTTACACAACATTCCTTTCCCCGCTCGAAGAGATGTAGTTAACATTTTTACGCAACATAAAAATTTAAAAAAGCACTTTAAAAATGCATTACAAAGTACAGTTACACTCATATTAACAAAGTCTAATAAAAAAATATTTTATAAAAATATTGCACACAAAAGTAATAAGGGCTAAATGATAGGAGATCTCGGGTGTTAGAAAAAAAAAAAAAGCTGACGCAAGGATTTTAAATTGACATACATACACATACATGTATTATATGTATAGACATATGTTTATATATGGAGATAATAAAAATATTTCACATTACAATCTTATGCACATTAAACAATATCCCAGAGGGATTTTCAAAGAGATAATCACATATGGATCTTGAGATATCTATCTATCTATCTATCTATATATATATATTCATATACATATCTCACAATAAATAGATTTTTCTGTCCAAAAATCATCACATATACTGTATAAAAAAATATTTTTTTAGAAATAAATAGAACATATTCAGTTACAAAAACATTCTTTCAATATGAAAGATTTGCATTTTCATGTAAACTTTTCAAGGAGAATATGTCATGGGCCTTGCACAACAGATTAGGGTTTTTCTATTTGTCTTCTCTATTGACTTCTATGGGGGGAATACGTGATCGGGCGCTCAATTTGGCTGTTTGAATTATGGGGGTAATGCTCGCGAAAAATAATTTTCAACTTGTAATACCTGGGTAACCCCAAATGCGAAAAAGCCATAACGTGTGCAGTGTTTTCGCAACTGCGAAAAACAGATTTGCCACGTGATTTGTAATCTTGCCCAAACACCTAACTAATCTCTTTAAGTAAATGTTCCACATTTTAAGGATTAGCAAAATCATTATATCAATTTAAAATCAAAAAGTAAAACCCCAGAATGTATGCCGTAGTGAAAGAGAAACAAAAGGTCCACATGTCCCTTTAATTCTACACATTCTGAGTTTTTACATAATCACATACAGTGAATGCTTTAATTGAATTTCACATAGGAAGCTTTGTTAGGCACTGGGAAACAGGTGCTTTATCACCTCATAAACTAGCATGCTATTGAGTTACTTTTTTATAATATGGCTAATCACTACTTTGAACTGTTTAGTAACTGGATATATACAGCATGGGTCTCCTCGAGAAACAGATTTGTAATGTGATTAACAGCTTAAAATTCTAAAGGGCAGAAACAAATTTAACTATAGTTCTTAGAAGCAGATTTACTAACTGGGTTTATAATAATAATTATTATTAATATGATTATTATTATAAAGAATGCATATAATTTATTATACAGGTCAATTATTCACGCAGTATATATATATTTTTTTTGGTTGTTTGGTTTTTTAAATCTTTATTTACACTGGTATATAATTAATGAAAAGCAACAGCTCCTGATTTCTAATGAGAAATATGTGTGTTCAAGTCAGTTCTTATTCATTGACAGATGTTGAGAAATGTGTCTCATGGTGACATTCAAAATCTAACACATATTGGCAGAGGTTGAAATTAAATCATAAAAAAAAATATTTATGTGCGGACTTATCAACACTAATTACTTTTAATGCCAAATAAATTATGTACTCATTTGGTTACCTCCAAAAATAGTTTGGTTTGGTGGAGAGAGAGGGAAACCCTACATGGATAGGCAATTTCAATGCTTTTATAGCTGGAGTCTGTATCAAATAAGGCCACATTTTACTTGGACTGGAGATTTTAATGAAACATACCAGTTTATTTGCAAATAAAGTTTCTGTTTCAAAATTACAATTTAATTGTTAACATCGTTTAAATAACCGGGAATGGTATTTGAAAAAAAGAGTTGCCACCTTCTTGCAAAAAGTACCAGTAGAACAAATTATGACATATTTTCAGTAATAATTGTGCACCCTTATTTAGAAATTAAAACTTCTAGGACTCATTTATTTTTGTATTAGACTCCAAAACACATTATAAGGCCCCTATTTCCCCATGTATTCTCTGATGTACAGGCCAGCATGTTATTTTAATATAAGTGTGTTGAAAAGGCTGGTTTTGCTTTTATTTTATTTTTTATTTGAAATTGGAAGATAATGCACATGCACATTTAGTAGCCTAAGAAGCCTAGAAATGCTGCCTGTCAATCAAACTGATGCACAGGCAGTAGTTGTCAATTGGTGTATGATTGGCACTTCAGGGAATGCCAAAATTTCTATTTAAATCAATAAATCCTTTTTTTCATGCACATACATTTAAAAATGACCCTTTAAGTTAAGACATTAGGCCTTGTTTCTATATTTGCTGGGGAAATTACTGAAATATAAATAACTTGTTGTGACACTACAATTCTTTTAAGGTCCTAAGACTGCATAAGTATATAATTACAATACAACTGTGAGGAAATTTCTGAAGTGAGTTTTTTTTTATTATTATTATTATGGATTTAAAATAATTTTCCACAAATAAAAATAGCTATTATATTTAAGAGGTATTAAAAGACAGAAATGTCCTACATTTTAAATAAATTATGTTTAATCTTTTCAAGAATATTTCCTAGTCAGGGATTAGACATTGGAAGAAAAGAATAAAACAGTCATACTAATCTAGTTAATTTAAAATAAAAAAAATAAAAAATAAAATAAAATATGCTTGGGATCTCCCCTAAAGCACCAATAAATAGCTCTATGATTTATCTCATAACTCAAATAAAGAATAGCACACGAGTCTCTGCTCCTTCCTCCTGGTATTCTGCCTCAAAGGTCTCCTGTAATTACCAGTCAGTTGTTTGAAAGCATAGGCCCAGAGGCTTGAAACGGATTACATTACCAATGTTATGAAAATGCTGAAGTCCAGTTATAAGAATCACAGCAACAACATGCTTTGGTTAAGAAAAAAATACTTTTTGCAATAAGACTAAGCTCTGCCATTTAAGTTTTTTCCCATAGAAATTCAATCTTAAAACTTAAATTATATCATGTGAAAGTAGAACATTTAAACATTTTGGAAATATTTTTTTTTTCTTCAAACATGATGTAAACAGTTTTATTTTATACACACACACACAATATTCAACCCTTTCGCTAATGTCTTTTTCACCGCAGTGCTGAGCCAATTTTGAGGTTTTTTTGCTACCTACATTTAAACCTCATTGTAAGTCAAATTTCAGTGAGTGATCCACACAAATTATATATATATATTTTTTTATTATTATTTTTTTCAGCAGACTCAAAAGGTTCACAATATGTCATTATTATATTTATAATTCATGGCATGTTAGATAGCAGTGGCAAAAACTGTAAAAAAAATGCATATTTGTTTGTGTAGATTTTACATTGAAAATGGCCCAGTGATCACTGCTACTGTGATAATCTTACTGAATTGTCATCAAAGGTGCACATGTGAAATATGGGACAATACAGTCTTTTAGGGGTTATAATATAGTTTAGAGAGGAACATTATGCAGTACAGAAATAAAAGCACTTTTTCTTGAAAGATGCTCACTGTTACTACAGTGATAACCTGACTATACAAACAAAATACATAAAAAAAAATTAAGAAAGGGAATTTTCTACTAGAAAAAATTATATATATATAATCCTCCAATTGAGGGTAAGCAAGTACCAGGGTGCTGTATAAAACAATACACAAAGTCCAATTATAAAGACAGCACTCACTGGATTTTATAAAACTTAATTTTTATTCAAAAACTAATCATAAATAGTCCCATGACATTTCAGTGCCTGACTGGCACCTTTATCAAATGGATTCACCCAGCATGCAGGTAGATGGTATATCCTGGCATCCGGAAAGTCTGTTAAAAAAGGAGGAATGCTTGTGGCAACGCCCCTTCCGGTCTATCCGCTTCATGCCTATTGTTTGCGTCACACTCTTAACCAACCACCCATCTATGGTGAATGGAGCACGCATATGGCTAATTAGCATACTTCGTATTGCGCATGCCACTGCGGTGGACGGGAAATAAAAGCTTGTGATCTCTGCAGCATTCTGAAGTTAAAAAATGTATATGTAAAGAAAACAGATGCACAAAAGAGCACGCACTGTACACGGTATCGATTAAGAAAGGTAGCAAGTGTATAAACATATAGGCAAAATGACGTGGATGTCTAGATGTGTATGGAGGGATATTTGAAGACCCATGGATGATTTATTCATCAACTTTGTTATGTCATGGCAATGGCAATAGAATCTGTCGGACACATCCCAATCCGGTGAAGAATAAGAACCAAATACACAGATATATACAGAAACACTTGGAATAACCACATCAGGATAGTATAGGAATCATCCAATAAAAGGACCAAAGTCCATCTTGACATTGAGCCCCCACAGTTCCACTGTGTCTAGAGTGTATATCCATTTTGTTTCAAGTTGGAACAGTCGTCTCCCTTGGTCACGTCTCTTGTCAGGGGGGATATGATCGATGATCATAGTTCTTGGCATCCGGAAAGTCTGTTAAAAAGGAGGAATGCTTGTGGCCATGCCCCTTCCGGTCCATCCGCTTCATGCCTATTGTTTGCGTCACACTCTTAACCAACCACCCATCTATGGTGAATGGAGCACGCATATGGCTAATTAGCATACTTCGTATTGCGCATGCCACTGCGGTGGACGGGAAATAAAAGCTTGTGATCGCAGCAGCATTCTGAAGTTAAAAAATGTATATGTAAAGAAAACAGATGCACAAAAAAGCATGCACTGTACACGGTATCAATTAAGAAAGGTAGCAAGTGTATAAACATATAGACAAAATGACGTGGATGTCTAGATGTGTATGGAGGGATATTTGAAGACCCATGGATGTCCTTATTCATCAACTTTGTTATGTCATGGCAATGGCAATAGAATCTGTCGGACACATCCCAATCCGGTGAAGAATAAGAACCAAATACACAGATATATACGGAAACACTTGGAATAACCACATCAGGATAGTATAGGAATCATCCAATAAAAGGACCAAAGTCCATCTTGACATTGAGCCCCTTCAGTTCCACTGTGTCTAGAGTGTATATCCATTTTGTTTCAAGTTGGAACAGTCGTCTCCCTTGGTCACGTCTCTTGTCAGGGGGGATATGATCGATGATTATAGTTCTGAGGCTGGACACACTGCGTTTCTCCAGGGCAAAATGTTGGGCCACCGGTTGGTCAGAGGATCCATTCTTAATTACTTCCCTAATGGCATCCCTATGATTGGCCATTCTCTCCCTAAAGGTGGTTATCGTTTTACCCACATAAAACAGGGAGCAGGGGCAAATAAGAATGTACACCACATAGGTGCTGTAGCATGACAATCTGTGTCGAATTTTGAATCTTCTGTTGGTGTGGGGATGTTGGAATATAGTCCCTGTTGACATCCCATTGCACGTAATGCAGTCACCGCATTTAAAACATCCCTGTCATGCAGACTTTAACCAAGTCTCCTTCTGGTACGATTCTGTGGGGTCCATCTTGACCAGGATATCACAAATGTTCCTAGCTCTTCAATACACCATCCATGGTGGTTTAATTTTCCAATTTGTCAGATTCTTATCTGTCTGTAGAATGTCTCATCTGTCACGAACAGCTTCATGTATATGTTTGTGAGTTGACGTATAAGTTGTGATAAAATTCAGATTGGGAGTAATGTTTGGTCTTATGTACCTTATTCCTTGCCAAAAGGGTCTCCTGAGTCTATTCATCCAGTTTATTTCTTGCAGAGTCCACATCAGCTGTCGAATACCCTCTTGCATACAACTCATCACACATCACATCCAACTGTTGTTGAAGGATTTCAGGTTCCGAGTTATTCAGTACAACCTTGGTAAGCTGTGAGGAGATAATTCCCTTTTTTGATGATTTGGATGGCAGCTGGTGGATAGTAATAGGGAATTCCTATCTGTAGGTTTTGTGAACAGTGAGGTACAAAAACGGTAGCCCCCTTTGTCATCAACTTTAAAAATGTTAAGGTCAAGGAAATGTACACTATTTAAGTCATACTCCAGCTTGAATCTAATGGGGGAGTTAATGCTATTCAGATCATATACCCTCTGTTCCAATTGATTGGCTGTTCCTGTCCAAATTAGAAATAAGTCATCTATATACCTAGTGTAAAAGGAAAAATAGGGATGGGATAGTGGTTACATGGTATAAAGCTCATATCCAAGCATAAATAAGTTGTCATATGCCGGGGCAATATTAGACCCCATGGCCGGGCCTGACAACTGGAGAAAGAAGTCTCTTTCAAATTTGAAGTAATTTTTGGTAAGGCAATGTTCCATGAGCTAAATTAAGAACTCTAGCAAAGGGCCTGTGTAATGACTAGATTCTCTTACTATGGATCTGACAGTCTCCAGGCCATCTACATGAGGGATGACCGTGTAGAGACTGTCCACATCCATAGTGACCAAAATATAACTTTCCTGAGTTATATGTTGCTGCAGCTTGTAAATCATATTAGTGGAATCTTGTAAATATGAAAATTAGTTGCATACCACTGGTTGGAGATGATGGTCAATGTACTTAGCAATGCCTGAAAATATTGATCCCCTGGCAGATACAATAGGTTGGCCCAGGGGATTGACATGGCCTTTGTGTATCTTTGGAAGTAGATATAGAATTGGTGTCTTAGGAAAATCTACAGTCATATAGTCAAATTCATGTTGTGTAATAATATTCGACTGTAACACAAACATCAGGGTCTGATCAAGAGACGTCTTAAAAGCCTTAGTGGGATTAGAGGGTAACTTTCTGTATGTGTTCAATTCAGATAATTGTCTCATGGCCTCAAACCTGTAATCACTATAGTCTTGGATGACTATAGCCCCGCCTTTATCTGCTGGACGTATGACAATGCTGTGATCATTAGTTAACATTGTGAGTGTTTTTCTTTCACATTCCGGTAAATTAGAGAAACTACGTTCACTAGATTTAGTTTCACAGTCATGTTTAAGAAGTCTAGAAAAACTTTTAATAGAAGGGTTGGTCGTCTGTGGATCAAACTGAGAAAGAGGCTTAAACCTACCAGGATTGGATACGTGCCTTACATCCCTGAAATGTTCCTTAATGTTAAGATTTTTTTAAATCTATAGATGTCTACTGTAGTCTAAAAGTTGTCATGTTTAGGGGTTGGGAAAAATGATAGTCCCCTGTTGAGTAGGCTCTTTTCACTGTCAGACAGTGGTCGTGTACTGAGGTTGAAAACTATATTGGGCGTTTTTGGGGATTGATTTTTTTTCTTTGTGCCCCCCCTCATCTAGTAGGAAGTAATCCCTGTTTTTTTACTGTGTCAATGGTGGCTTATTCGCTGATCTTGTGGTGATACCTGTGTGTGTATCCCTATTTTCTGTCAGTGTTTTATCCGAATCTCCTTCAGAGGAGTCAACTCCACTAGTGTCAACAGTGTCTATATGTGTTCTGTTTCTGAGATTCCAACGCCTGTGTCTAAATGTCCTAGTGTTGTCATCTTTGCCATATAGCCATTTATTTATACACTTTTTGCAATATTCAATCTCTACTCTAGTTAGTTTTTTGTTTTAAAATGCTAAAAGCTCATTGTTGTACTTTGTGACTAGATTTTCAAGCTTATATATATAATCTCTAGACATAATTTTTTTTTTTATTGAGCACATAATGTAACATCCCCAAGCAGTTTTCAAATATTGCTCCAAAACAACCACAATTTAAAAGAGCAGGTGGATTTCTATCAAATGAAAGGTCTTGGAGGTTTGTAGCTGCTAAGAGAGTTAAGATTGAGGTGTTTGAAGAACCTCCCCCATCAAGCTCGCTTGCAGCTCCATGTGCATCCTGGTTCAGCCCCTTTGTGACATCAACATGTGCATGCATGGTGACTTCATCAGTACTGCCATGAAGGCTGCTGGGAGTGCTTCCTACTAGGCCACCAAGGATCCCAGCCTGTAGTGTGGGGGATCACTGAAAACAGTGTCTGATCAGCAATCCACCTGCATGACAAAAAGGGCTTGTCATGTGTCTACAGGCTGCATGAATAGCATAGCTGTCATATGCATCAAAGGGTTTAATGGGGAAACCCTCTTTGAATAGTACTCTTTTGTATGAATGGTAGAACTGTTTCACAATGTCCTTTTATAACAGTCATCTTTAAAGGAACATAGGAAAGCAAACAGTTATGTTAAACCTATTGTATAGTAGCAAATTTATAGGTAAAATATTATAAATGGGAAAAGTTTTACAAAAAATCTAAATACATGCTGATACTTATACAAAATGTACATGCACAAATAATACTGCAGTATATATGCTGACCGGCAAATAGGGATAATCCTTGTAATACGTAGAGAAAGAGAAGCAATCTACCAGGAACAAACAAAAGCTCAGTAGCTTGTTCTATGGCGAGTCACCACCTAGCAGCAGCCTCTTTTAGCTGCTTTTCACAAAGGAGGACTTTCTTGACGTATATCAGTCTGATCCCACCTAGTAAAGCCAGTCTAGCCCCCAAATACCAGACAATTCTACCCTGAACAAGGAACATGAAATCCCCAGATAAACCTTGTAAGTGCATTGGCATTGACAACCTCAAAACATTTAAAATGAAAAATATTAAAAGTAGATCAAGCCTAAAAATGTAATCTGTTTGGCTAAACCCTTAGTTGCAATATAGAAAAATGGTCTTTGTTATTCCTTTAAATATAAAAAACAGAACATATCTTATACTTAATTTCAACACTATATTTAAGTATGCACACTTTGATTAAACACCTTTATATACCAATGAATACTTGTTAAAAAGTGTAGCTTTGCAAGTCATTTGATACCTTCATTTGAAGAACATTACTATTCATTAAGCGGAAGCATTCATCATGCAAAACATTTCCATTTCTATCTGAAACATCAAGCCTGCCATATTATCAGTATGTATAATTTGTAAATCTTTCTAATCTTTGAAAAAGAAAGCAGATCATTTATGCTGTCAATCAATAACCACTCTTAATTGTTATTGTTTCATTCTGTCAACTATTAGCTCCCTGCAGATGTTGTTATGAAGCTCCAAGTATATCTACTGATTGTGCCAGAATTTGGAACAGTTTTAGAAATGATATGTAAAGCGGAACAACAAAATGCAAGCATACAAACATCCATCTACATCTGCAATCTATCTATCTATCTATCATCTATCTACAGTATCTATCATCTATCTAAGAAGAGCACATATTAAACTTTCTGGACCCCAGTTCATAACTAGCAGACATACAAGGTTTCCAGCTAGGAAACCTGGCTCTCTGCCTGTACTCAGGGTGAGTGACTAAACATTTGTTATTGTACAAGAATGTCCTTATGCAGCCTGGCCTCACAAAGCAATTGTGCAAATTATACTGGACAGATTAGTCTGGGATGCATTAAGTCCACCACCTCTAACGTGGTTTAGAGGTTAGGAACTATGGGCCTTGAGACCCATTGTTAGAGCAGCCCTGAGCTAGAGAATAGAAACTTTAAATAATATGGATTAACTAATTAACTAATTTTTAAACAGATTGAAAATGCTAACTGTAAATTATTATGATTTGTAGATGTTAGAAAAATTGGTTTACTATTAAAAAAACAGAATTTAACTGTGTTTTTACTATATGTTTTTTTAAAAGAGCTGAGACAGACTAAGTTGACCCTTTAAGATAATTGTAATTACTTAGTGATAATGTTGTAAGGGTGATTTTTTTTGCTTTTTAGTTAGAACAAAATCTAATAAACATTGTTTAACATGCAATTGCTCACCACACTGTCGCAGGGTGAACACTGCCTCATTCTAAATGCATTTATTGACAAGTTTTGTATCTGTAAACAGGTACCTTGGGGTACCTTGCATTCAATATTCAGTGTGCGACGAACAATCGCATGAAGGATCGCTCCTGCTGAAGACCGCCGCTCAGAACCGCCTCTGAGGATCCGTGCATTGGGGAAAGCGAGGGGTTAATAGTATAATTAGTTTATAGGGTTTGGCAGTTTAGGGGTTAAAGGGACACTAGACCTAATTTTTTTCTTTTGTGATTTAGATAGATAATGCAATTTTAAGCAACTTTCTAATTTACTCCTACTATCAAAATTTATTCATTCTCTTGGTATCTTTATTTGAAAAGCAAGAATGTAAGTTTAGATGCCGGCCCATTTTTGGTGAACAACCTGGATTGTCCTTGCTGATTGTACAGCAGAAAATAAACAAGTTCTGTCCAGGGTCTGAACTAAAAATTGACTGGCTCCTTAGCTTAGATGCCTTCTTTTTCAAATGAAGATAGCAAGAGAACGAAAGAAAATTGATAATAGGAGTAAATTAGAAAGTTGCTTAAAATGGCATGCTCTGTATGAATCACAAAATAAAAAATTTAGGTTCAGTGTCCCTTTAATATTGTAAATTATTTAGTTGGCGTTGTAGGGGTTTGGCGGTGTAAGGGTTAGGTAGTTTCTGTTGTGGGAGTTTAGCGATTTAAGGGTTAGTTTTTTTGTTAATACTTAGTACGGGTGGTTATGTTTATTTTTTTTCCTAATACTTCATGTGGGTGGTTAAACAAATTATAATACTTTGTGCGGGCGGTTAGTTTTATTTTTTTTTATAATTTGTGCGAGCAGCTAGTTTTTTTTTTCTTAATACTTTGCATGGGTGGTTAGCTTTTTTTAATTTTTATTTCTTGCAGGCGGTTGTGTGTTTTTTAGTTATTTAATGCGGGCAGTTGCAAGGTGGATTTCAAAAATGGCAGGGTGGTGAAAGAATCCACCTGCGGTGGATTCTTTCACCACCCTGACATTTTCAGAATCAACCGGTATCCAGCAGCTTTGCTGCATCTAGGTGGATTGCTTTGGCTGCGTGCGCATTCTTTTGGCTGCCTAACATTCCTTTAAGGATGTGTGCGCAACTGCCGACCGTGACGGACGCGTTACAAACACAATTATAGTATAGATATATAATAAATGAAAAGGGAGAAAACAAAGTTGATTAATATTTAATATTTCCCTATGTTATATAATCACTATGTTTGAAAGTTTATGTATGAATAAAAATGAATCTATCACTAACTAATTGAACAATTTATATATATATATATACATATACATATATACATATATACATATATATATATATATATATATATATATAAGAAGTAAGTGAGTTGAATCCAGCACCATAGGTTTTAGTAAAATTTCTTTCCCACCTGTGTGCACGTTACCAAGGAGTATCAGCCAAACTCCAGTGTATACAGTCCATGTAAAAAACAAGGTAACAGCACCACAGCACACAATCTTCTTTTAAAGGTGAAAAATCTTTATTTGAGGTTTAGCAACCAGTAAAAAGCGACGTTTCGGACCTACATAGTCCTTAATCATGCATGTAGGTCCGAAACGTCGCTTTTTACTGGTTGCTAAACCTCAAATAAAGATTTTTCACCTTTAAAAGAAGATTGTGTGCTGTGGTGCTGTTACCTTGTTTTTTACATGGACTATATATATATATATATATAAATTATATATATATATATATATATATATATATATATATATATATATATATATACCATCAAAACAAGCAGCACTCCAAAGGTCTTATATCCATATGTCACCTTTATTAAGTGAACGTTTTCGGGCTACAAAAACCCGTCCTCAGACTTACAAGGTTATGCAAACTTACCACCACGCTGTGTTATATCCACCACCAAACAATGAACTACGCTCTCCACGTTAGATGCGTCTCCCCTGCGAGTGACGTCATCGGCCGTGGCAACGTAACAGGGACTAAAATAAAAATGAACACATTTAGACAAATAATACACCAAAAAACTAACATAGGCAATACGCATCCTGGTAGAATATAGGACAATAGAAAAAATGGCATCTAATAATGTTATGCAGTTCTTAGTGCCGTACCACACATGTCCCGACGGTTACCATAGCAACCTATATCAACAATGCAGCACATTCAATGCGGTATATGTGGAGGGCAACATAAGAACTACAAATATATTGGTTATGGCATACAGCAACCAAAGGCATTGCTACAATAGACAATATATATATATATGCAAGTACAATAATCAATATCACAACATACTAACAAAGGTCAATTATATAAACAGCCCTATTAGTAAACTAACGGCCCAAGAATAACCATATAGGTATAAAGCAAAGGGGTCAAACAGTTTTGTCTATCCAAACTATTATAGGTTGCTAAATAATTTAGAATTAACTCTATTAATTAACTATATGCCATACCAAAATAGAATAAGTGAGTTCAAAGTAAACCCTATACTAAAAATAACAATAAAAATAAAAATAAAAAATAATTAGAATGATTCAGGACTCTCGACAGAGGCATCCATTTTCAGCAGAGACTTATAAGAACACATGCCAGTCCAACTGGGTATTGAGTCCATAGGGAACGAGAGTATTCAACTCAAATGTCCATTTGGCCTCCCTTTGTAGCAGCATACGGTTCCTATCTCCTCCTCTTGATAATGGCGGTACATGGTCAATGATCGTGTATTTGAGATCCATAACAGTATGCTTCATTTCCAAAAAATGTCTGGCTACTGGTTGTTCCGATGCTCCTTTTTTAATCGCTGTCTTAATAGCAGATCGATGATTTGCCATACGTGTACGTAGGTCATCTGTGGTCTTCCCTACATAATATAATCCACAAATACAGTGTAAGAGGTACACTATATGTGTAGTGGTACACGTAAGGCGGAATCTGTGTTTATACATTTTGCGTTTGTGTGGATGAGTGAAGCATGATCCAGTTATCAATCCTCCACAAGTAGTGCACCCAAGACATCGAAATACACCTGGTTTTTTTATGTCCAACCATGCAGATGTTTTGTAGCTTTGTACAGGGTCAGTATTAATCAGTAAGTCCCGCAAGGACTTCGACCTTCTGTAACCCACCCTGGGTGGTTGTGAGTTATACAGAGGTAAGGATTTATCAGTATTGATGATCTTCCAATGCTTGTTTAAGATCTCCATTAAGGGACCCTTATCCCCTGTAAAGGTAGTCACAAATGTCATTCTTCCATCCTCAATCTTAGGATCTCTATCTGGGATTTGACAAATATTGTCACATTGTTCTTTCAACAATTTATAAGGATAACTCCTTGTTCTAAACCGCTGTACCATCTCTTTCAATTGTAAGTCTCTGTTACCTATTTCCGAGTTGTTCCTACTCACTCTCAGCAATTGCGATTTCGGCAATGCTCTCTTCAATGCCGGAGGATGGCAACTGGTATAATGTAATAGGGAATTTCTGTCAGTTTTCCTTTCTGTACAGTGTCGACTGAATTTTCCCATTCCCTTTATATAATCTGACATCCAGGAAATCGATTTGTGTTCTACTATACACCATTTTGAACTTCAGAGCTACATAAGCCTCAGGCTATCAAGAGGAGGAGATAGGAACCGTATGCTGCTACAAAGGGAGGCCAAATGGACATTTGAGTTGAATACTCTCGTTCCCTATGGACTCAATACCCAGTTGGACCGGCATGTGTTCTTATAAGTCTCTGCTGAAAATGGATGCCTCTGTCGAGAGTCCTGAATCATTCTAATTATTTTTTATTTTTATTTTTATTTTTATTGTTATTTTTAGTATAGGGTTTACTTTGAACTCACTTATTCTATTTTGGTATGGCATATAGTTAATTAATAGAGTTAATTCTAAATTATTTAGCAACCTATAATAGTTTGGATAGACAAAACTGTTTGACCCCTTTGCTTTATACCTATATGGTTATTCTTGGGCCGTTAGTTTACTAATAGGGCTGTTTATATAATTGACCTTTGTTAGTATGTTGTGATATTGATTATTGTACTTGCATATATATATATATATTGTCTATTGTAGCAATGCCTTTGGTTGCTGTATGCCATAACCATTATGTTTGTAGTTCTTATGTTGCCCTCCACATATACCGCATTGAATGTGCTGCATTGTTGATATAGGTTGCTATGGTAACCGTCGGGACATGTGTGGTACGGCACTAAGAACTGCATAACATTATTAGATGCCATTTTTTCTATTGTCCTATATTCTACCAGGATGCGTATTGCCTATGTTAGTTTTTTGGTGTATTATTTGTCTAAATGTGTTCATTTTTATTTTAGTCCCTGTTACGTTGCCACGGCCGATGACGTCACTCGCAGGGGAGACGCATCTAACGTGGAGAGCGTAGTTCATTGTTTGGTGGTGGATATAACACAGCGTGGTGGTAAGTTTGCATAACCTTGTAAGTCTGAGGACGGGTTTTTTGTAGCCCGAAAACGTTCACTGCCATTAATGTCTAAACCATTTGCAACAAAAGTGAGTACACCCCTAAGTGGAAATGTCCAAATTGGGCCCAATTAGCCATTTTCCCTCCCCGGTGTCATGTGACTTGTTAGTGTTACAAGGTCTCAGGTGTGAATGGGGAGCAGGTGTGTTAAATTTGATGTTATCCCTCTCACACTCTGTTATACTGGTCACTGGAAGTTCAACATGGCACCTTATGGCAAAGCACTCTCTGATGATCTGAACAAAAAATATTTTGCTCTACATAAAGATGTCCTAGGCTATAAGAAGATTGCCAAGACCCTGAAACTAAGCTGCAGCATGGTGGGCAAGACCATACAGTGGTTTCACAGGACAGGCTCCACTCAGAACAGGCCTCACAATGGTAGATCAAAGAAGTTGAGTGCACATGCTCAGCGTCAAATCCAGAGGTTGTCTTTGGGAAATAGACATATGAGTGCTACCAGCATTGCTGCAGAGGTTGAAGGGGTGGGGAGTCAGCTTGTCAGTGCTTAAGCAGTACACCGCACACTGCATCAAATTGGTCTGCATGGATGTCATCCCAGAAGGAAGCCCTTTCTAAAGATGATGCACAAGAAAGCCTGCAAACAGTTTGCTGAAGACAAGCAGACTAAGGACATTGAATACTGGAACCATGTCCTGTGGTCCGATTAAACCAAGATAAACTTATTTGGTTCAGATGGTGTCAAGCGTGTGTGGCAGCAACCAGGTGAGGTGTACAAAGACAAATGTGTCTTGCCTACAGTCAAGCATGGTGGTGGGAATGTCATGGTCTGGGCCTGCATGAGTGCTGCCAGCACTGGGAAGCAACAGTTCATTGAGGGAACCATGAATGCCAACATGTACTGTGACATACTGAAGCAGAGCATGATCCCCTCTCTTCAGAGACTGGGCCGCAGGGTAGTATTCCAACATGATAACGACCCCAAACACACCTCCAAAATGACCACTGCCTGTTTTACTCTTTTGATATTCATTGCTGAAAAGCATATCTAGATATGCTCAGTAGCTGCTGATTGGCTGCTGCACATAGAAGCCTCATGTGATTGGCTCACCCATGTGCATTGCTTTTTCTTCAAATAAGGATATCTAACAAATGAAGCAAAATAAATAATAGAAGTAAATTGTAATGTTTAAATTTGTATGTTCTATCTGAATAATGAAAGAAAGATTTTGGGTTTAGTGGACCATTAAATACTTCTGACTGCTATTTCCTATGTGGAAAGTATTTAGGACTGCTAGAAGCAGCCTAAACATAAATAAAGTAGTATATAGTACTTCTGCTACAAGCCAACAGCAGCACAAAAAAACACTAAATTGATGGGCTTAAGATTGTCAAGAACAAAAATGAAGCATGTATACTTATTGTACATACTTGCTGACAAAGGAACTAATCAACTAACAAGTATATTGCTGAAACACAATTGAATTTTTTAAA
Source organism: Bombina bombina (assembly GCF_027579735.1). Classification (NCBI taxonomy): domain Eukaryota; kingdom Metazoa; phylum Chordata; class Amphibia; order Anura; family Bombinatoridae; genus Bombina; species Bombina bombina. The sequence goes on along the minus strand of NC_069502.1, from coordinate 1,063,677,186 downwards.
TTGGAAACTTTCCCCAAAGTTTGACTAACAGTTGTCATGTGTACTGTTTGTTTATGGTTCTTGTGCATATGCAACAAAAATGAAAAATGTGTTGCATTTTTACATAGGCACAAAAACAAACATTGGTTCTACTATTCTACTATGTACATGGGTTCTAACTAGGGATGGGCGAATGTTTCGCAACATTCGAAAAACAACAAGAATTTTAACACATTGGTTCGTTCAAATCGAATTTCGAATGTATACATAACATTCTAACATTCGATTTTCGAATGTTCGGTTTCAAATTTTATGATTACATTTGAAAATATTCTTTTCGAAAAAATTGAATTTAGATTTGAAATAGTATTTCTAATGCTTTCTTTAAATGTAATATTCGAATTATGCAATATTCGAATTCGAAAAATTAGAATTTATATGTTTGTAATAGTATTTCTAATGCTTTCTTTAAAGGGACACTGTACCCAAAAATTTTTTTTCGTGATTCACATTGAGCATGAAATTTTAAGCAACTTTCTAATTTACTCCTATTATCAAATTTTCTTCATTCTCTTGGTATATTTATTTGAAATGCAAGAATGTAAGTTGAGATGCCGGCCCATTTTTGGTGAACAACCTGGGTTGTCCTTGCTGATTGGTGGATAAATTCATCCACCAATAAAAAAGTGCTGTCCAGAGTACTGAAACCAAAAAAAAAGCTTAGATGCCTTCTTTTTCAAATAATGATAGCAAGAGAACCAAGATAAATTGATAATAGGAGTAAATTAGAAAGTTGCTTAAAAGTGCATGCTCTTTCTGAATTACAAAAGAAAAAATTTGGGTACAGTGTCCCTTTAAATGTAATATTCGAATTATGCAATATTCTATATAGAAACATTTGAAATTATATATTTGTATCTATTATGTATCAATTAACTAGATTCCCTCCCTACCACATGAACTATTGAACTTCTGAATAGTATTTGTTAAATAGAATGTTAAATTCGAAATTTCGAATGTGGACATTCAATATAATAATAAACATTCGAATTCGAAAGTGACATTCGAAAACTGTAAATAGCATTCGATTATAGAATATTTAAGAGCATTCGGATTTATAATTAATTAGGCTAATGAATCTGCTTCTGTCTAGCTAGTCTAAAAAGGTAATTAAAAGTACTTTTTCTTTGTTTTTAATTTAGAGCCATTAAATACTGTAGAATTGCATAATTAACAGATGCATAATACAAATGCAATGCAATAAAACTTACTTTAAATTTCAGATTAGCAGTGGTTTTTGTCCCCCACAGATTTTGAAGTTGGTTTGATTTCCTTTTCCCATTGTATCATGTGACAGCCATCAGTCAACTAAATATGTGTGTGAGTGTTTGATATTAACAAATACTCAACTTCTAATACAGGCAAAAAAGTATATATCTATTCTTATAAAATGTTGAGCTACAGAAGTTTTAAAATGGTATTCTAGTAAGGTTTAATAATGTTGCCATTACAACTTAACTGGCATCATCATTTTCCCATTATGTTGTATTACAACATAATGAATGTGGAAAGTAAATTAATAGTTCTCAGCCAAATAACTAAATGTGATTATTGCCAACTACATATATACAATGTTATATATAAACTACAGAAACAATGATTTTTTCCTTGAACTATCACTCCTAACACTGACATCTCATAAAGCTAAGAATGATATATATATATATATATATATATATATATATATATATATATATATATATATATATATATATATATATATATATATATATATATATAGCACCTTAATAGAAACTAGGCCTAAGGTGGTTAGGAATAAATGCTAGAGAATGACAAAAATAAAAAAATAAAAATATATGCAGTGGGACAACAAAATTTCAAAGGAATTTTACTGCGAAATCATGCAATTTTAAGCAACTAGATTAGAAAGTTTCTTCAAATTGCATGCTCTATCTGAATAATGAAAGAAAAAAATTGGGTTTACTATCCCTTTAAGTGCTTACTGTCCCTTTAATATCCTTTAAAATGTTGCATTAACTTAAGTTTCTACTTTTGCATAAATTAAGCAGATAATATCATATAATAGGATATTTATGAGTAATTGATTATGCTGAGTATGTGTGTACACTATATAATTATTTTCCACAGTGAATTGTGATGAGTTACAGAATAAACAGACATAAAACCACACAATTAGTCAAGGAGGATCAAAACACTCAGTTCCAAGAGCGTTGGTAAAACACATTTTTTTAATCACGACCTGTCTCTTTTTCATAAAAGAAATACATTAACAACTTTTATCTGTTCATTCTTACCTAGAAATAATTAGAAAATTTCTCTAGGACTAGAAATAAAGACATTTGGCTGAGATTTCTTATGTTATGGACATTAGCAAAATTATAATTTGCAGTAAAAGAGAATTTTATATTCAGGTTTTTCTTACATATCTTTCCAATGATGAGATGACAGCTCAAATTTTCATTTCAAAATTAATTAGAGCACCTTCCTTCAGAAGATATCCCACCAAGGGAGAATTTAATATTCATAGAGAAATCGTTCAGTAATATTTCACCTCCACGCCATAATTATCGATATGTAAAGAAAGAATGGTTATTATGCCTGTGGCAACAAAGCCATAAGTACTTATTTTCCCCTGAAACCCGAGCCTCTCAGAGCATGATGGTCTCCAGCGCAATTAGGAGAGTTAAGCAGCATTTATTTTCCTCCTTCTCATCTCTCTAACATTTGCTATAGGTTTAAGGAATGTAATGAACCAGAACAAATTATGAGAGTAGTACAGTGTTATATTCCTTAATTTTTAAACATCAACATGTGTAAAGTTAAAATATAGCATCAATGTAACGAAATAACAGTATAATACCATTGATTAATATATTACAGGGATAAGGAAATTACTGTGACATCCTTTACAGTGAGAAGAATGCATTAAAGGGATACTAAGGGCAAACTTTATCATGATTGCAGGCAAACAAAGCATCAAAAGATGCAAAAGTAGTTTAATAATTTTATCTCTAGACAACGCTTGTTCTCCGGTAAAAAAGGCCTAAATGCACATTTTGTAACCTTGGTTTATTTCACAATGCTGCAAAACAATGGCTGGTTGTGACAATTTACAGCATTTTAAAGAAGCAATAAACTCATGTTGTGTGTGTGAGTTGTGTGAGAGTGTGTGTGTATATGCAATTACTCAGTGAACTGCAAACAATCTGTATGCAAATACATACTTTATAAGAATGTAAATTGTAATTTTAAGTTTTGATGTCTCTAAACACACATAAGCCATGAAAAGCCTCTTCAAACTATCGCCTAGATTTAGAGTTCTGCGTTAGCCATCAAAACCAGCATTAAGGGCTCCTAACGCTGGTTTTGGCCGCCCGCTGGTATTTAGAGTCAGTCAGGAAAGGGTTTAACGCTCACTTTCCAGCCGCGACTTTTCCATACCGCAGATCCCCTTACGCCAATTGCGTATCCTATCTTTTCAATGGGATCTTTCTAACGCTGGTATTTAGAGTCTTGGCTGAAGTGAGCGTTAGAACTCTAACGACAAAACTCCAGCCGCAGAAAAAAGTCAGGAGTTAAGAGCTTTATGGGCTAACGCCGGTTTATAAAGCTCTTAACTACTGTGCCCTAAAGTACACTAACACCCATAAACTACCTATGTAGCCCTAAACCGAGGTCCCCCCACATCTCCGCCACTCTAATAAAAAATTTTAACCCCTAACCTGCCGACCGCACACCGCCGCCACCTACGTTATCCCTATGTACCCTTATTCTGCTGCCCCTAATATCGCCAACACCTACATAATATTTATTAACCCCTAATCTGCCCCCCCAATGTCGCCGCTACCTACCTACACTTATTAACCCCTAATCTGCTGACCGGACCTCGCCGCTACTCTAATAAATATATTAACCCCTAAAGCTAAGTCTAACCCTAACACCCCCCTAAGTTAAATATAATTTTAATCTAACAAAATAAATTATGTCTTATTAAATAAATTAATCCTATTTAAAGCTAAATACTTACCTGTAAAATAAACCCTAATATAGCTACAATATAACGAATAATTATATTGTAGCTATTTTAGGATTTATATTTATTTTACAGGCAACTTTGTATTTATTTTAACTAGGTACAATAGCTATTAAATAGTTAATAACTATTTAATAGCTACCTAGTTAAAATAATTACAAAATTACCTGTAAAATAAATCCTAACCTAAGTTACAATTAAACCTAACACTACACTATCAATAAATAAATTAACTAAACTACCTACAATTACCTACAATTAAATCAACTAAACTAAATTACAAAAAGAAACAAACACTAAATTACAAAAAATAAAAAAAGATTACAAGAATTTTAAACTAATTACACCTACTCTAAGCCCCTAAAAAAAATAACAAAGCCCCCCAAAATAAAAAAATGCCCTACCCTTTCCTAAAATAAAAAGTTAACAGCTCTATTACCTTACCAGTCCTTAAAAGGGCCTTTTGCGGGGCATGCCCCAAAGAAATCAGCTCTTTTGCCTGTAAAAAAAACATACAATACCCCCCCAACATTACAACCCACCACCCACATACCCCTAATCTAACCCACCCAAAGCCCCCTTAAAAAACCTAACACTAAGCCCCTGAAGATATTCCTACCTTATCTTCACCCAGCCGGGTATCACCGATCCGTCCAGAAGAGGGTCTGAAGTCTTCATCCTATCCGGGCAGAAGAGCTCCTCCAGAGGGTCCGAAGTCTTCATCCTATCCGGACAGAAGAGGACATCCGGACCAGCAGAAATCTTCATCCATGCGGCATCTTCTATCTTCTTCCATCCGGGGCGGAGCGGTACCATCTTGAAGCAGCCGACGCGGAGCCATCCTTCTTCACCGACGGACTAACGCCGAATGAAGGTTCCTTTAAATGACGTCATCCAAGATGACGTCCCTAGAATTCCGATTGGCTGATAGGATTCTATTAGCCAATCAGAATTAAGGTAGGAAAAATCTGATTGGCTGATTGAATCAGCCAATCAGATTCAAGTTCAATCCGATTGGCTGATCCAATCAGCCAATCAGATTGAGCTTGCATTCTATTGGCTGTTCCGATCAGCCAATAGAATGCGAGCTCAATCTGATTGGCTGATCCAATCAGCTAATCGGATTGAACTTGAATCTGATTGGCTGATTCAATCAGCCAATCAGATTTTTCCTACCTTAATTCCGTTTGGCTGATAGAATCCTATCAGCCAATCGGAATTCAAGGGATGCCATCTTGGATGATGTAATTTAAAGGAACCTTCATTCGTCGTTAGTCCATCGGTGAAGAAGGATGGCTCCACATCGGCTGCTTCAAGATGGTCCCGCTCCGCGCCGGATGGAAGAAGATAGAAGATGCCGCATGGATGAAGATGTCTGCTGGTCCGGATGTCCTCTTCTGCCCGGATAGGATGAAGACTTTGGACCCTCTGGAGGAGCTCTTCTGCCCGGATAGGATGAAGACTTCGGACCCTCTTCTGGACGGATCGGTGATACCCGGCTGGGTGAAGATAAGGTAGGAAGATCTTCAGGGGCTTAGTGTTAGGTTTTTTAAGGGGGGTTTGGGTGGGTTAGATTAGCGGTATGTGGGTGTTGGGTTGTAATGTTGTGGGGGTATTGTATGTTTTTTTACAGGCAAAAGAACTGATTTCTTTGGGGCATGCCCCACAAAAGGCCCTTTTAAGGGCTGGTAAGGTAACAGAGCTGTTAACTTTTTATTTTAGAATAGGGTAGGGCATTTTTTTATTTTGGGGGGCTTTGTTATTTTTTTAGGGGGCTTAGAGTAGGTGTAATTAGTTTAAAATTCTTGTAATCTTTTTTTATTTTTTGTAATTTAGTGTTTGTTTCTTTTTGTAATTTAGTTTAGTTGATTTAATTGTAGGTAATTGTAGGTAGTTTAGTTAATTTATTTATTGATAGTGTAGTGTTAGGTTTAATTGTAACTTAGGTTAGGATTTATTTTACAGGTAATTTTGTAATTATTTTAACTAGGTAGCTATTAAATAGTTATTAACTATTTAATAGCTATTGTACCTAGTTAAAATAAATACAAAGTTGCCTGTAAAATAAATATAAATCCTAAAATAGCTACAATATAATTATTTGTTATATTGTAGCTATATTAGGGTTTATTTTACAAGTAAGTATTTAGTTTTAAATAGGAATAATTTATTTAATAAGAGTTCATTTATTTTGTTAGATAAAAATTATATTTAACTTAGGGGGTGTTAGGGTTAGGCTTAGATTTAGCTTTAGGGGTTAATACATTTATTAGAGTAGCGGCGAGGTCCGGTCGTCATATTAGGGGTTAATAAGTGTAGGTAAGGTAGCGGCGACATTGGGGGGCAGATTAAGGGTTAATAAATATAATATAGGTGTCGGCGATGTTGTAGGCAGCAGATTAGGGGTACATAGGGATAATGTAGGTTGCGGTGGTGTCCGGAGGGGCAGATTAGGGGTTAATAATAATATGCAGGGGTCAGCGATAGCGGGGTCGGCAGATTAGGGGTTAATAAGTGTATGGTTAGTGGTGTTTAGACTCGGGGTACATGTTAGGGTGCAGACTTAGGAAGTGTTTCCCCATAGGAAACAATGGGGCTGCGTTAGGAGCTTAACGCTGCTTTTTTGCAGGTGTTAGGTTTTTTTTCAGCTCAAACTGCCCCATTGTTTCCTATGGGGAAATCGTGCATGAGCACGTTTTTTAAGCTGGCCGCGTCCGTAAGCAACGCTGGTATTCAGAGTTGAAGTGACGATAAATTATGCTCTACGCTCCTTTTTTGGAGCCTAAAGCAGCCCTTCAGAGAACTCTAAATACCAGCGGTATTTAAAAGGTGTGGTGGAAAAAAAACACACGTAGCTAACGCACCCCTTTGGCCGCAAAACTCTAAATCTAGCCGTATGTATCTTATCTCCTTTATTGTGGTCAATTAAAGGGATATTAAAGTCATTTTTAGATATTCATCAGAAACACATGGTTGGTACATCAATGCAATAATAAAAAACACATTAGATACATTAATTTTGGTAGCATGCCCTTTTAATAGTATTAAGTAAAAATGCATCCACTTCAAATTGCAACTTTTTTCAAAATTAAAAAACTCAAGCTATTTGCATTTTTCATTCTGTTTAAAACTGATTGAATGCAATAGTGTTGACCTAACTTTGCTTTTTTTTCCATAAAAGTATGTATATTTATATGACAAACCCTCCATTAGAAATGTTCCCAAATATAAACATTTTAAACATCAACAAAGCGTACTAAAGAATAAACAACTGAAATGATATTCAGTAACCTTTTATAGTGGAATAATTGTAAGACCTAACAGGCAATAGAATTTTTTGTTACAAGAAATCCATGTCTTAATTTGCCTTCAAATTACAGCTTTATGAAATTAGGATTTTGTTATGCGTTCTGTAATTATTGTTTTACTAAACAGCAGAGATTTCTAAATACTTTCCCTTTTCATTGCAATCTTGTTGTATTGTATAATTTCTTTCTCAGATGTTTAAAAAGGATTTTAATTACTGGCCTACATCATTTTGTGAAAATACATAAACTGTGGAAAAATAAACTAAACATTAGTAAGTAAAACATCTTTACAGTAGAGAATTTTACACATTATTTTAATATTCATTAATGTCTGTTTGACATATATATGACTATGAAAATATTTAATAAAAATAATTTGAGGATGAATTACAGAAAAAGTAAAGAAAATATAAAACAAGAACATTAGGAAACAAGTAATGTGTCACTAAAGTGTAAAATAATCTGTATCACATGACAGCAGTAGCATTCATATAATTCATTCTTAGACCTTATGCTGTATTTCTCAGTTCATGAATTATTATTGTGGTTTAATTTTGAGTTAATACATGTAAAATTAATACAGTCTAAGGCCTCTAGTTATCAAGGTCTGGCGGACCTGATCTGACACTGCGGATCAGGTCCGCCAGACCTCGCTGAATACGGCGAGCAATACGCTCGCTGTATTCAGCATTGCACCAGCAGCTCACAAGAGCTGCTGGTGCAACGCCGCCCCCTGCAGACTCGCGGCCAATCGGCCGCCAGCAGGGGGTGTCAATCAAACTGATCGTACTCGATCGGGTTGATTTCCGGCGATGTGTGTCCGCCTGCTAAGAGCAGGCGGACAGGTTATGGAGCAGTGGTCTTTGTGACCGCTGCTTCATAACTGCTGTTTCTGGCGAGCTTGCAGGCTCGCCAGAAACACGGGGCATCAAGCTCCATATGCCCCTAAGACTCAGATTTGACACACAAAACTCAAGCATAAATGTTCAAATTATCTATTTTATAATAGACTCTCTTCTAGTTTTAAAAGCTTCAAGTGCTCCCTAAAGACTCTACTGTTCAGGGATGCATACAACCTACACTAACCTTTCCTAATACCAGTTCCTCTCCTCCATTGCTATCCCCTGAACCCCCTTAGCATGTAAGCCTAAGAGTCCAGCTGTTTGTAGATCACCTTCTTAAGAGCTGCCTACAACAGTGCAACTCTTGGCAGGGCCCTCTACCCATTTGATCCCTATAATTGTTTTGTTGTACTCCCCTTTGTTTATAGCGCTGCAGAATCTGTTGGCGCTCTACAAATAACCGATTATAATAATAATCTATTGGATTTCTCACAATTAAAGGGGAGAATATGCATTTCTAATTAATCCATAAAAATTCTGGAACAACAATGAAAAATAAATAATGTGACATCGAATTAATAGGATTAAATCAATTAAAGATTAATTAAAATACTGACAGTAGTCCAGGCTGGCTCATGTGTTTCCTGGGTCTGAGAATAAAATGACGTGCCCCCAACTCTCTTTACACTACAGTCTATACCCAATTGTTGCATCCTAAAGGCAAAACAGATTAATAGATATATACAAGTGAAATAATAATAATAAAAAAAAAAACTGAAAATGTGGATTAGAATAAATAAATATAAACTTTCTTTTTTGTATACAGGAAAAGAACTATATGTGTTGTCTTTAATATCTTTCTGAAACATAAAATTGTGCACTGAAGTGAGTATTTACAAGGACAGCTTGCTCAGTTATTTTTTTCAAAATAGGTTCACATTGCAAACATTAACGGGGCAGCGTACTGTAACATTTTCTCCTCTATAATTTGTTCCCAATTATACATTTTTACCTGCAGGAGGGTATGAAATTGTTTACAAATAGCTTCTTTACTTTTGTTTTTCCATTTGATATAGCTGTTTTTGCCTGTTATGTCTCCGCCTATACTGAACATTTCAATACTTAAGTATTGCCTATAGAAGAGGTATGTAAATATAGCAAGCAGAAGAAATGACCCTTCCAGTTGGGAGTATGAGTGATGAGTAATAAAAGATATATTTAAAATCTCTCTCTTCAAGGGCTTGATGATCAAAGGATTATCCAGTTTGGAGAGAATTGTAGTGCAGACTTCACAGGGAATGAGCTCACTAAATGCTCAAAAAAAAGGTGGTACTCTTCAGCACTGCAATATTTCTCTCATTTCTATACATGAAGGAGAAACAAGCCCAGTGCAATACAGCACTGCATGATAGGATAGTTTTGTTACACTTTGCATATTGGGTCCCTTCAGTATTATTACATTAAAGTTTTGCACTTTCTATTTTCTATTTTAATAAATTTAGATTTAAGTACAGCAGTGATTTTACTAATTCTGATTATGTTTTAGAAGTTTCTGTGTTACTTTAACAAATTATTTTTTTGTATATTTCTGTGTATCTTTTACAAATTGCATTGTACTTTGTATTTGCTCCATCGTAAACTAAAACTGACAGTTTAAGAAAGTGAGGGACAGGGCCGTTCCCTAGGATGAACAGGGCAGTTCTCGGGGTATGTCTGAAGCTCTCTCAAAATTCTTGTGAAATGATGTAAGTATTTTAAACAAGCTGATCTCACTTTGTTATCTCGCCAGCTGTATACAGTTGAAGTTTGCTAAAAATTCCCAAATACACTTATTTCAACTATCAGAAAAGTAATATATACTAAAATATAGACAAAAGCAAGTTAAACTGTAGTGAAAATATTTCATTTTAATTTGTAATTGATGCAAACTGAAACTTTATATCAGTCCAGGAGTTCTCCAGTTACTTTATCTCTGTCATGTGAAATGTTGTATTCCAGAGAGCTTCATCACTTTCTGTGGAATTTTCTCTAATATCTCTGGGACTTCAAGTTCCCTCCCTTTTTCATAAAAATAATCAGTGATCTTTAGCCTTGGGAAGTCTGCACTATAATTTCTCTACAAACTAGAGAATGTTTGACTTTCTGTCCCATAGAAAGTAGTGCAGCTCTCTGGGAAACTGAACCTGGCAATATTTTTAGTTTTATTTTAAATAGAAGAAATAATAATCATAAATACACTGCTGTATACAAAATAAAATATGAAATAGAAAGTGTAAAGTTTAAATGTAATAAAATGTAATCTAAGGTTTAAAGTAATATAGAATACAAAGCACAAAATGTAAATGCAGCAGAATGCTCATAACATGCAGTGCTATACTGCACTGGGCTTGTCTCTCCTTCACCTACAGAAATACAGGCAACACTGCTTGAAAAAAACATAGCAAAATCTGCATTTTTAAAATTTTACAAGGGTTATTGCAATGTGGGAGGAATTTTTCAGATAATCTTACCTGAGCGGAGAGCTTTTGATCAACAGGCCCTAAGTATTGGGCTTTGATATACAAACAGAGAAAATATATGATAGCGTGTCTGTGTGTAGAATAGACATGTGCATGGCGAAACAATTTGGTTCGGATCGATTCGGAATTTTTCGAAGTTCGGTTTTGATCGATTCGAATTCGGAAAATTCTGAATCGATTCATTTCGGATTAGTTTTGGATTCATTCGGATTCGAAGAAATTTGGCTGGATTCGGTTCGGTTCGATTCGGAAATTCGGCATTTCGGTAAGTGTTAGGTGGGATTAGACTAGTATTATACTGTATATTAGGTGTTAACCTAACATACAGTACAATACTAGTGTAATCCAATGGCCATCCCAAATTTACGAATCGATTCAAACTAATTTGGTTCGATTTGGAAAATTCGGCAGATTTTAATTCGGAAATTCGGTTCGATCCGATTCTCCGAATTTTCCAAATTTCCGAATCGAACCGAAACGAATCGCACATATCTAGTGTAGAAGGAGATAAGAAAAGGAGGTCTGACCTCATAACTAAAGGATACATTTCTCCCTTTTACCCTGCAGCTGGTAGAGCAAGTCATTAAAAACACATTAAGGGAAACTGAGTTTACAGTGCACTGCCCCTTTAACTACAGTATTCTTTCAAACATTGTGATATCCTCACGTGTTAAAGAGACACTAAACACCTTTTACTTTTGTGTAAAAACTGTGCTGTTCACACATTCTTTCAGGAGGCCAAAAAGCAAACTATATGCATCCTAGGTTTTCAAAATACTGCAAACTGCTTACACCAAAGAAAATATGTTACTCTAAATAACTTCTTGTTTCCCCATGTAGTTGCATAAAACTATCTAGTATCCCATAAAGGTTCCATATGCAGTATTGAGTGTTATCATTTTAACGTTGTAGCAGAACAATAGCTAAAAAGAATTTGAGTTCCCCATGTGAGAATCATGACAATCATGTATTCTTTTCTGGACATGTAAATGATAGATGATATGGATAAAATAACTTGTGAATGGCTCAGTTTTCCCAGACGATCTAATTATATATACATTATATGTACCAGACCCTAAATTGGTTTAATCCTGCATGTCTTAAATGCTTTAGAAAGGGGCACGTTGATCAGAAAAGTTGCTGTATTGCTGTTTAATACACTGTTTAAGCATATGAAAAATAAATAAACAAATAAATAATCAAAAGACCTGTCGCTTTTTCTTGTATGTTAATATTACTACAGCACCAGCTGCGTATGTTGGCCTAGGCAAACAAGGCACTTGCCTAGGGCAGCAGATTGGAGGGGGCAGCACATTTTTTCTGTCTATTTTTTTAAGAAGCTTGCAGTTATTTTAGAAGTATTATACAGGTGCATAATGGGAAATTTTGCCCAAGGAGCTTACATTCAAGAAAAAAAAAAAAGCTTTAATTTATTTAGCTAGCTATTGTTCTGTTGGCTTTCAGCACTCAGTATTGTGTTTGGGGAAGTATTGTTTCAATAAATCTGTCTTTAGAGGGTTTTATGTATACTGCAGCAATAGATAGATATGTGTGTATGTGTATACGTTTGTGTGTGTGTGTGCACGCATGACCACATGTACAGGGAGTGCAGAATTATTAGGCAAATGAGTATTTTGACCACATCATCCTCTTTATGCATGTTGTCTTACTCCAAGCTGTATAGGCTCGAAAGCCTACTAGCATATTAGGTGATGTGCATCTCTGTAATGAGAAGGGGTGTGGTCTAATGACATCAACACCCTATATAAGGTGTGCATAAATATTAGGCAACTTCCTTTCCTTTGGCAAAATGGGTCAAAAGAAGGACTTGACAGGCTCAGAAAAGTAAAAAATAGTGAGATATCTTGCAGAGGGATGCAGCACTCTTAAAATTGCAAAGCTTCTGAAGCGTGATCATCGAACAATCAAGCGTTTCATTCAAAATGAAAAGCGTGTGGAAAAACCAAGGCGCAAGATAACTGCCTATGAACTGAGAAAAGTCAAGTGTGCAGCTGCCAAGATGCCACTTGCCACCAGTTTGGCCATATTTCAGAGCTGCAACATCACTGGAGTGCCCAAAAGCACAAGGTGTGCAATACTCAGAGACATGGCCAAGGTAAGAAAGGCTGAAAGACGACCTCCACTGAACAAGACACACAAGCTGAAACGTCAAGACTGGGCCAAGAAATATCTCAAGACTGATTTTTCTAAGGTTTTATGGACTGATGAAATGAGAGTGAGTCTTGATGGGCCAGATGGATGGGCCCGTGGCTGGATTGGTAAAGGGCAGAGAGCTCCAGTCCGACTCAGACGCCAGCAAGGTGGAGGTGGAGTACTGGTTTGGGCTGGTATCATAAAAGATGAGCTTGTGGGGCCTTTTCGAGTTGAGGATGGAGTCAAGCTCAACTCCCAGTCCTACTGCCAGTTTCTGGAAGACACCTTCTTCAAGCAGTGGTACAGGAAGAAGTCTGCATCCTTCAAGAAAAACATGATTTTCATGCAGGACAATGCTCCATCACACGCATTCCAAGTACTCCACAGCGTGGCTGGCAAGAAAGGGTATAAAAGAAGAAAATCTAATGACATGGCCTCCTTGTTCAACTGATCTGAACCCCATTGAGAACCTGTGGTCCATCATCAAATGTGAGATTTACAAGGAGGGAAAACAGTACACCTCTCTGAACAGTGTCTGGGAGGCTGTGGTTGCTGCTGCATGCAATGTTGATGGTGAACAGATCAAAACACTGACAGAATCCATGGATGGCAGGCTTTTGAGTGTCCTTGCAAAAGAAAGGTGGCTATATTGGTCACTGATTTGTTTTTGTTTTGTTTTTGAATGTCAGAAATGTATATTTGTGAATGTTAAGATGTTATATTGGTTTCACTGGTAAAAATAAATAATTGAAATGGGTATATATTTGTTTTTTGTTAAGTTGCCTAATAATTATGCACAGTAATAGTCACCTGCACACACAGATATCCCCCTAAAATTGCTAAAACTAAAAAAAAACTAAAAACTGCTTCCAAAAATATTCAGCTTTGATATTAATGAGTTTTTTGGGTTTATTGAGAACATGGTTGTTGTTCAATAATAAAATTAATCCTCAAAAATACAACTTGCCTAATAATTCTGCACTCCCTGTATGTGTATAATGTGCATACATTATCCCATGATTACAAAATATTATGGTAAAAAAGGCCTAAAACCTGGGGGTAGTGGTGGCAGCAGAA